>NW_027522550.1:0-43319 GCF_052094955.1 Ictidomys tridecemlineatus | reverse complement strand
TTGGAACTCTAAATCAAACACGGTTTGTGCTAGCTCTTTGAAACTTGACACCAAAAAGCAGTTTCAAGTTCTATCTCTATGGTTTGTTTGCTGTTGATGTAGCCCTAAGCAGAGACTGGCGAGAATCACTTTCATGGAAAGGGCCTGCCAAGCTTCCAAGAAACTACGAGTTGCCTGAAATCTCAGCACACACTTTTTCACCCAATCTTGATGAAACTTTCAGGTAATGATCAGTACACCAATCCCACTTGGCTCGCCAAATTTCGTTCTTCTAGGTGAAACCGTTCGTTGGCAGTAACCGGTTTCATTTTGAGGTTTCACTCTGTTTTCTCCTATAGGGATACATGTATTTGGAACTCTAAATCAAACACGGTTTGTGCTAGCTCTTTGAAACTTGACACCATAAAGCAGTTTCAAGTTCTATCTCTATGGTTTGTTTGCTGTTGATGTAGCCCTAAGCAGAGACTGGCGAGAATCAGTTTCATGGAAAGGGCCTGCCAAGCTTCCAAAAAACTACGAGTTGCCGGAAATCTCAGCACACACTTTTTCACCCAATCTTGATGAAACTTTCAGGTAATGATCAGTACACCAATCCCACTTGGCTCGCCAAATTTCGTTCTTCTAGGTGAAACCGTTCGTTGGCAGTAACCGGTTTCATTTTGAGGTTTCACTCTGTTTTCTCCTATAGGGATACATGTATTTGGAACTCTAAATCAAACACGGTTTGTGCTAGCTCTTTGAAACTTGACACCATAAAGCAGTTTCAAGTTCTATCTCTATGGTTTGTTTGCTGTTGATGTAGCCCTAAGCAGAGACTGGCGAGAATCACTTTCATGGAAAGGGCCTGCCAAGCTTCCAAAAAACTACGAGTTGCCGGAAATCTCAGCACACACTTTTTCACCCAATCTTGATGAAACTTTCAGGTAATGATCAGTACACCAATCCCACTTGGCTCGCCAAATTTCGTTCTTCTAGGTGAAACCGTTCATTGGCAGTAACCGGTTTCATTTTGAGGTTTCACTCTGTTTTCTCCTATAGGGATACGTGTATTTGGAACTCTAAATCAAACACGGTTTGTGCTAGCTCTTTGAAACTTGACACCATAAAGCAGTTTCAAGTTCTATCTCTATGGTTTGTTTGCTGTTGATGTAGCCCTAAGCAGAGACTGGCGAGAATCACTTTCATGGAAAGGGCCTGCCAATCTTCCAAAAAACTACGAGTTGCCTGAAATCTCAGCACACACTTTTTCACCCAATCTTGATGAAACTTTCAGGTAATGATCAGTACACCAATCCCACTTGGCTCGCCAAATTTCGTTCTTCTAGGTGAAACCGTTCGTTGGCAGTAACTGGTTTCATTTTGAGGTTTCACTCTGTGTTCTCCTATAGGGATACATGTATTTGGAACTCTAAATCAAACACGGTTTGTGCTAGCTCTTTGAAACTTGTTGACACCATAAAGCAGTTTCAAGTTCTATCTCTATGTTTGTTTGCTGTTGATGTAGCCCTAAGCAGAGACTGGCGAGAATCACTTTCATGGAAAGGGCCTGCCAATCTTCCAAAAAACTACGAGGTTGCCTGAAATCTCAGCACACACTTTTTCACCCAATCTTGATGAAACTTTCAGGTAATGATCAGTACACCAATCCCACTTGGCTCGCCAAATTTCGTTCTTCTAGGTGAAACCGTTCGTTGGCAGTAACTGGTTTCATTTTGAGGTTTCACTCTGTGTTCTCCTATAGGGATACATGTATTTGGAACTCTAAATCAAACACGGTTTGTGCTAGCTCTTTGAAACTTGACACCATAAAGCAGTTTCAAGTTCTATCTCTATGGTTTGTTGCTGTTGATGTAGCCCTAAGCAGAGACTGGCGAGAATCACTTTCATGGAAAGGGCCGGCCAAGCTTCCAAAAAACTACGAGTTGCCGGAAATCTCAGCACACACTTTTTCACCCAATCTTGATGAAACTTTCAGGTAATGATCAGTACACCAATCCCACTTGGCTCGCCAAATTTCGTTCTTCTAGGTGAAACCGTTCGTTGGCAGTAACCGGTTTCATTTTGAGGTTTCACTCTGTTTTCTCCTATAGGGATACATGAATTGGAACTCTAAATCAAACAGGGTTTGTGCTAGCTCTTTGAAACTTGACACAATAAAGCAGTTTCCAGTTCTATCTCTATGGTTTGTTTGCTGTGGATGTAGCCCTAAGCAGAGACTGGCGAGAATCACTTTCATGGAAAGGGCCTGCCAAGCTTCCAAAAAACCACGAGTTGCCTGAAAACTCAGCACACACTTTTTCACCCAATCTTGATGAAACTTTCAGGTAATGATCAGTACACCAATCCCACTTGGCTCGCCAAATCACGTTCTTCTAGGTGAAAAAGTTTGTTGGCAGTAACCGGTTTCATTTTGAGGTTTCACTCTGTTTTCTCCTATAGGGATACATGTATTTGGAACTCTAAATCAAACACGGTTTGTGCTAGCTCTTTGAAACTTGAAACCATAAAGCAGTTTCAAGGTCTTTCTCTATGGTTTCTTTGCTGTTGATGTAGCCCTAAGCAGCGATTGGCGAAAATCACTTTCATTGAAAGGGCCTGCCAAGCTTCCAAAAATCTACGAGTTGCCGGAAATTTCAGCACACACTTTTTCACCCAATCTTGATGAAACTTTCAGGTAATGATCAGTACACCAATCCCACTTGGCTCGCCAAATTTCGTTCTTCTAGGTGAAACCGTTCGTTGGCAGTAACCGGTTTCATTTTGAGGTTTCACTCTGTGTTCTCCTATAGGGATACATGTATTTGGAACTCTAAATCAAACACGGTTTGTGCTAGCTCTTTGAAAGTTGACACCATAAAGCAGTTTCAAGTTCTATCTCTATGGTTTGTTTGCTGTTGATGTAGCCCTAAGCAGAGACTGGCGAGAATCACTTTCATGGAAAGGGCCTGCCAAGCTTCCAAAAAACTACGAGTTGCCTGAAATCTCAGCACACACTTTTTCACCCAATCTTGATGATACTTTCAGGTAATGATCAGTACACCAATCCCACTTGGCTCGCCAAATTTCGTTCTTCTAGGTAAAACCGTTCGTTGGCAGTAACCGGTTTCATTTTGAGGTTTCACTCTTTTTTCTCCTATAGAGATATATGTATTTGGAACTCTAAATCAAACACGGTTTGTGCTAGCTCTTTGAAACGTGACACAATAAAGCAGTTTCAAGTTCTATCTCTACGGTTGTTTGCTGTTGATGTAGCCCTAAGCAGAGACTGGCGAGAATCACTTTCATGGAAAGGGCCTGACAAGCTTCCAAAAAACTAGGAGTTGCCGGAAATCTCAGCACACACTTTTTCACCCAATCTTGATGAAATGTTCAGGTAATGATCAGTACACCAATCCCACTTGGCTCACCAAATCTCATTCTTCTAGGTGAAAAAGTTTGTTGGCAGTAACCGGTTTCATTTTGAGGTTTCACTCTGTTTTCTCCTATAGGGATACATGTATTTGGAACTCTAAATCAAACACGGTTTGTGATAGCTCTTTGAAACTTGAAACCATAAAGCAGTTTCAAGTTCTTTCTCTATGGTTTCTTTGCTGTTGATGTAGCCCTAAGCAGAGATTGGCGAGAATCACTTTCATGGAAAGGGCCTGCCAAGCTTCAAAAAATCTACGAGTTGCCGGAAATTTCAGCACACACTTTTTCACCCAATCTTGATGAAACTTTCAGGTAATGATCAGTACTCCAATTTCACTTGGCTCGCCAAATTTCGTTCTTCTAGGTGAAACCGTTCGTTGGCAATAACCGGTTTTATTATGAGGTTTCACTCTGTTTTCTCCTATAGGGATACATGTATTTGGAACTCTAAATCAAACACGGTTTGTGCTAGCTCTTTGAAACTTGACACCATAAAGCAGTTTCAAGTTCTATTTCGATGGTTCCTTTGCTGTTGATGTAGCCCTAAGCAGAGACTGGCGAGAATCACTTTCATAGAAAGGGCCTGCCAAGCTTCCAAAAAACTACGAGTTGCCTGAAATCTCAGCACACACTTTTTCACCCAATCTTGATGAAACTTTCAGGTAATGATCAGTACACCAATCCCACTTGGCTCACCAAATTTCGTTCTTCTAGGTGAAACCGTTCGTTGGCAGTAACTGGTTTCATTTTGAGGTTTCACTCTGTGTTCTCCTATAGGGATACATGTATTTGGAACTCTAAATCAAACACGGTTTGTGCTAGCTCTTTGAAACTTGACACCATAAATCAGTTTCAAGTTCAATCTCTATGGTTTGTTTGCTGTTGATGTAGCCCTAAGCAGAGACTGGCGAGAATCACTTTCATGGAAAGGGCCTGCCAAGCTTCCAAAAAACTACGAGTTGCCTGAAATCTCAGCACACACTTTTTCACCCAATCTTGATGAAACTTTCAGGTAATGATCATTACACCAATCCCACTTGGCTCGCCAAATTTCGTTCTTCTAGGTGAAACCGTTCATTGGCAGTAACCGGTTTCATTTTGAGGTTTCACTCTGTTTTCTCCTATAGGGATACATGTATTTGGAACTCTAAATCAAACACGGTTTGTGCTAGCTCTTTGAAACTTGACACCATAAAGCAGTTTCAAGTTCTATCTCTATGGTTTGTTTGCTGTTGATGTAGCCCTAAGCAGAGACTGGCGAGAATCACTTTCATGGAAAGGGCCTGCCAAGCTTCCAAAAAACTACGAGTTTCCGGAAATCTCAGCACACACTTTTTCACCCCATCTTGATGAAAATTTCAGGGAATGATCAGTACACCAATCCCACTTGGCTCGCCAAATTTCGTTCTTCTTGGTGAAACCGTTCGTTGGCAGTAACCGGTTTCATTTTGAGGTTTCACTCTGTTTTCTACTATAGGGATACGTGTATTTGGAACTCTAAATAAAACACAGTTTGTGATAGCTCTTTGAAACTTGACACCATAAAGCAGTTCAAGTTCTATCTCTATGTTTGTTTGCTGTTGATGTAGCCCTAAGCAGATACTGGCGAGAATCACTTTCATGGAAAGGGCCTGCCAAGTTCCAAAAACTACGAATTGCCTGAAATCTCAGCACACCCTTTTTCACCCAATCTTGATGAAACTTTCTGGTAATGATCAGTACACCAATCCACTTGGCTCGCCAAATTTCGTTCTTCTAGGTGAAACCGTTCGTTGGCAGTAACCGGTTTCATTTTGAGGTTTCACTCTGTGTTCTCCTATAGGGATACATGTATTTGGAACTCTAAATCAAACACGGTTTGTGCTAGCTCTTTGAAACTTGACGCCATAAAGCAGTTTCAAGTTCTATCTCTATGGTTTGTTTGCTGTTGATGTAGCCCTAAGCAGAGACTGGCGAGAATCACTTTCATGGAAAGGGCCTGCCAAGCTTCCAAAAAACTACGAGTTGCCTGAAATCTCAGCACACACTTTTTCACCCAATCTTGATGAAACTTTCAGGTAATGATCAGTACACCAATCCCACTTGGCTCGCCAAATTTCGTTCTTCTAGGTAAAACCGTTCGTTGGCAGTAACCGGTTTCATTTTGAGGTTTCACTCTGTTTTCTCCTATAGAGATATATGTATTTGGAACTCTAAATCAAACACGGTTTGTGCTAGCTCTTTGAAACGTGACACAATAAAGCAGTTTCAAGTTCTATCTCTATGGTTGTTTGCTGTTGATGTAGCCCTAAGCAGAGACTGGCGAGAATCACTTTCATGGAAAGGGCCTGCCAAGCTTCCAAAAAACTAGGAGTTGCCGGAAATCTCATCACACACTTTTTCACCCAATCTTGATGAAACGTTCAGGTAATGATCAGTACAGCATCACACTTGGCTCGTCAAATCTCGTTCTTCTAGGTTAAACCGTTCGTTGGCAGTAACCGGTTTCATTTTGAGGTTTCACTCTGTTTTCTCCTATAGGGATACATGTATTTGGAACTCTAAATCAAACACGGTTTGTGCTAGCTCTTTGAAACTTGACACAATAAAGCAGTTTCAAGTTCTATCTCTATGGATTCTTTGCGGTTGATGTAGCCCTAAGCAGAGACTGGGGAGAATCACTTTCATGGAAAGGGCCTGCCAAGCTTCCAAAAAACTACGAGTTGCCTGAAATCTCAGCACACACTTTTTCATCCAATCTTGATGAAACTTTCAGGTAATGATCAGTACACCAATCCCACTTGGCTCGCCAAATCACGTTCTTCTAGGTGAAAAAGTTTCTTGGCAGTAACCGGTTTCATTTTGAGGTTTCACTCTGTTTTCTCCTATAGGGATACATGTATTTGGAACTCTAAATCAAACACGGTTTGTGCTAGCTTTTTGAAACTTGACACCATAAAGCAGTTTCAAGTTCTATCTCTATGGTTCCTTTGCTGTTGATGTAGCCCTAAGCAGAGACTGGCGAGAATCACTTTCATGGAAAGGGCCTGCCAAGCTTCCAAAAAAATAAGAGTTGCCTGAAATGTCTGCACACACTTTTTCACCCAATCTTAATGAAACTTTCAGGTAATGATCAGTACACCAATCCCACTTGGCTTGCCAAATTTCGTTCTTCTAGGTGAAACCGTTCGTTGGCAGTAACCGGTTTCATTTTGAGGTTTCACTCTGTTTTCTCCTATAGGGATACATGTATTTGGAACTCTAAATCAAAACGGTTTGTGCTAGCTCTTTGAAAATTGACACCATAAAGCAGTTCCAAGTTCTGTCTCTATGGTTTGTTTGCTGTTGATGTAGCCCTAAGCAGAGTCTGGCGAGAATCACTTACATGGAAAGGGCCTGCCGAGCTTCCAAAAAACTACGAGTTGCCGGAAATCTCAGCACACACTTTTTCACCCAATCTTGATGAAAATTTCAGGTAATGATCAGTACACCAATCCCACTTGG
This sequence comes from Ictidomys tridecemlineatus, assembly GCF_052094955.1. Lineage (NCBI taxonomy): Eukaryota > Metazoa > Chordata > Mammalia > Rodentia > Sciuridae > Ictidomys > Ictidomys tridecemlineatus. Next base: position 36,425 of record NW_027522550.1, on the reverse strand, counting down.
CTCGCCAAATTTCGTTTTTCTAGGTGAAACCGTTCATTGGCAGTAACCGGTTTCATTTTGAGGTTTCACTCTGTTTTCTCCTATAGGGATACATGTATTTGGAACTCTAAATCAAACACGGTTTGTGCTAGCTCTTTGAAACTTGACACCATAAAGCAGTTTCAAGTTCTATCTCTATGGTTTGTTTGCTGTTGATGTAGCCCTAAGCAGAGACTGGCGAGAATCACTTACATGGAAAGGGCCTGCCAAGCTTCCAAAAAACTACGAGTTGCCTGAAATCTCAGCACACACTTTTTCACCCAATCTTGATGAAACTTTCAGGTAATGATCAGTACACCAATCCCACTTGGCTCGCCAAATTCCGTTCTTCTAGGTGAAACCGTTCATTGGCAGTAACCGGTTTCATTTTGAGGTTTCACTCTGTTTTCTCCTATAGGGATACATGTATTTGGAACTCTAAATCAAACACGGTTTGTGCTAGCTCTTTGAAACTTGACACCATAAAGCAGTTTCAAGTTCTATCTCTATGGTTTGTTTGCTATTGATGTAGCCCTAAGCAGAGACTGGCGGGAATCACTTTCATGGAAAGGGCCTGGCAAGCTTCCAAAAAACTACGAGTTGCCTGAAATCTCAGCACACACTTTTTCACCCAATCTTGATGAAACTTTCGGGTAATGATCAGTACACCAATCCCACTTGGCTCGCCAAATTTCGTTCTTCTAGGTGAAACCGTTCGTTGGCAGTAACCGGTTTCATTTTGAGGTTTCACTCTGTTTTCTCCTATAGGGATACATGTATTTGGAACTCTAAATCAAACACGGTTTGTGCTAGCTCTTTGAAACTTGACACCATAAAGCAGTTTCAAGTTCTATCTCTATGGTTTGTTTGCTGTTGATGTAGCCCTAAGCAGAGACTGGCGAGAATCACTTACATGGAAATGGCCTGCCAAGGTTCCAAAAAACTACGAGTTGCCTGAAATCTCAGCACACACTTTTTCACCCAATCTTGATGAAACTTTCAGGTAATGATCAGTACACCAATCCCACTTGGCTCGCCAAATTCCGTTCTTCTAGGTGAAACCGTTCATTGGCAGTAACCGGTTTCATTTTGAGGTTTCACTCTGTTTTCTCCTATAGGGATACATGTATTTGGAACTCTAAATCAAACACGGTTTGTGCTAGCTCTTTGAAACTTGACACCATAAAGCAGTTTCAAGTTCTATCTCTATGGTTTGTTTGCTGTTGATGTAGCCCTAAGCAGAGACTGGCGAGAATCACTTTCATGGAAAGGGCCTGCCAAGCTTCCAAAAAACTACGAGTTGCCTGAAATCTCAGCACACACTTTTTCACCCAAACTTGATGAAACTTTCGGGTAATGATCAGTACACCAATCCCACTTGGCTCGCAAAATTTCGTTCTTCTAGGTGAAACCGTTCGTTGGCAGTAACCGGTTTCATTTTGAGGTTTCACTCTGTTTTCTCCTATAGGGATACATGTATTTGGAACTCTAAATCAAACACGGTTTGTGCTAGCTCTTTGAAACTTGACACCATAAAGCAGTTTCAAGTTCTATCTCTATGGTTTGTTTGCTGTTGATGTAGCCCTAAGCAGAGACTGGCGAGAATCACTTTCATGGAAAGGGCCTGCCAAGCTTCCAAAAAACTACGAGTTGCCTGAAATCTCAGCACACACTTTTTCACCCAATCTTGATGAAACTTTCAGGTAATGATCAGTACACCAATCCCACTTGGCTCGCCAAATTTCGTTTTTCTAGGTGAAACCGTTCGTTGGCAGTAACCGGTTTCATTTTGAGGTTTCACTCTGTTTTCTCCTATAGGGATACATGTATTTGGAACTCTAAATCAAACACGGTTTGTGCTAGCTCTTTGAAACTTGACACCATAAAGCAGTTTCAAGTTCTATCTCTATGGTTTGTTTGCTGTTGATGTAGCCCTAAGCAGAGACTGGCGAGAATCACTTTCATGGAAAGGGCCTGCCAAGCTTCCAAAAAACTACGAGTTGCCTGAAATCTCAGCACACACTTTTTCACCCAATCTTGATGAAACTTTCGGGTAATGATCAGTACACCAATCCCACTTGGCTCGCCAAATTTCGTTCTTCTAGGTGAAACTGTTCGTTGGCAGTAACCGCTTTCATTTTGAGGTTTCACTCAGTTTTCTCCTATAGAGATACATGTGTTTGGAACTCTAAATCAAACACGGTTTGTGCTAGCTCTTTGAAACTTGACACCATAAAGCAGTTTCAAGTTCTATCTCTATGGTTTGTTTGCTGTTGATGTAGCCCTAAGCAGAGACTGGCGAGAATCACTTTCATGGAAAGGGCCTGCCAAGCGTCCAAAAAACTACGAGTTGCCTGAAATCTCAGCACACACTTTTTCACCCAATCTTGATGAAACTTTCAGGTAATGATCAGTACACCAATCCCACTTGGCTCGCCAAATTTCGTTCTTCTAGGTTAAACCTTTCGTTGGCAGTAACCGGTTTCATTTTGAGGTTTCACTCTGTTTTCTCCTATAGGGATACATGTATTTGGAACTCTAAATCAAACACGGTTTGTGCTAGCTCTTTGAAACTTGACACCATAAAGCAGTTTCAAGTTCTTTCTCTATGGTTTGTTTGCTGTTGATGTAGCCCTAAGCAGAGACTGGCGAGAATCACTTTCATGGAAAGGGCCTGCCAAGCTTCCAAAAAACTACGAATTGCCTGAAATCTCAGCACACCCTTTTTCACCCAATCTTGATGAAACTTTCTGGTAATGATCAGTACACCAATCCCACTTGGCTCGCCAAATTTCGTTCTTCTAGGTGAAACCGTTCGTTGGCAGTAACCGGTTTCATTTTGAGGTTTCACTCTGTTTTCTCCTATAGGGATACATGTATTTGGAACTCTAAATCAAACACGGTTTGTGCTAGCTCTTTGAAACTTGACACCATAAAGCAGTTTCAAGTTCTATCTCTATGGTTTGTTTGCTGTTGATGTAGCCCTAAGCAGAGACTGGCGAGAATCACTTTCATGGAAAGGGCCTGCCAAGCTTCCAAAAAACTACGAGTTGCCTGAAATCTCAGCACACACTTTTTCACCCAATCTTGATGAAACTTTCAGGTAATGATCAGTACACCAATCCCACTTGGCTCGCCAAATTTCGTTTTTCTAGGTGAAACCGTTTGTTGGCAGTAACCGGTTTCATTTTGAGGTTTCACTCTGTTTTCTCCTATAGGGATACATGTATTTGGAACTCTAAATCAAACATGGTTTGTGCTAGCTCTTTGAAACTTGACACCATAAAGCAGTTTCAAGTTCTATCTCTATGGTTTGTTTGCTGTTGATGTAGCCCTAAGCAGAGACTGGCGAGAATCACTTTCATGGAAAGGGCCTGCCAAGCTTCCAAAAAACTACGAGTTGCCTGAAATCTCAGCACACACTTTTTCACCCAATCTTGATGAAACTTTCGGGTAATGATCAGTACACCAATCCCACTTGGCTCGCCAAATTTCGTTCTTCTAGGTGAAACTGTTCGTTGGCAGTAACCGCTTTCATTTTGAGGTTTCACTCAGTTTTCTCCTATAGAGATACATGTGTTTGGAACTCTAAATCAAACACGGTTTGTGCTAGCTCTTTGAAACTTGACACCATAAAGCAGTTTCAAGTTCTATCTCTATGGTTTGTTTGCTGTTGATGTAGCCCTAAGCAGAGACTGGCGAGAATCACTTTCATGGAAAGGGCCTGCCAAGCGTCCAAAAAACTACGAGTTGCCTGAAATCTCAGCACACACTTTTTCACCCAATCTTGATGAAACTTTCAGGTAATGATCAGTACACCAATCCCACTTGGCTCGCCAAATTTCGTTCTTCTAGGTTAAACCTTTCGTTGGCAGTAACCGGTTTCATTTTGAGGTTTCACTCTGTTTTCTCCTATAGGGATACATGTATTTGGAACTCTAAATCACCACGGTTTGTGCTAGCTCTTTGAAACTTGACACCATAAAGCAGTTTCAAGTTCTTTCTCTATGGTTTGTTTGCTGTTGATGTAGCCCTAAGCAGAGACTGGCGAGAATCACTTTCATGGAAAGGGCCTGCCAAGCTTCCAAAAAACTACGAATTGCCTGAAATCTCAGCACACCCTTTTTCACCCAATCTTGATGAAACTTTCTGGTAATGATCAGTACACCAATCCCACTTGGCTCGCCAAATTTCGTTCTTCTAGGTGAAACCGTTCGTTGGCAGTAACCGGTTTCATTTTGAGGTTTCACTCTGTGTTCTCCTATAGGGATACATGTATTTGGAACTCTAAATCAAACACGGTTTGTGCTAGCTCTTTGAAACTTGACGCCATAAAGCAGTTTCAAGTTCTATCTCTATGGTTTGTTTGCTGTTGATGTAGCCCTAAGCAGAGACTGGCGAGAATCACTTTCATGGAAAGGGCCTGCCAAGCTTCCAAAAAACTACGAGTTGCCTGAAATCTCAGCACACACTTTTTCACCCAATCTTGATGAAACTTTCAGGTAATGATCAGTACACCAATCCCACTTGGCTCGCCAAATTTCGTTCTTCTAGGTAAAACCGTTCGTTGGCAGTAACCGGTTTCATTTTGAGGTTTCACTCTGTTTTCTCCTATAGAGATATATGTATTTGGAACTCTAAATCAAACACGGTTTGTGCTAGCTCTTTGAAACGTGACACAATAAAGCAGTTTCAAGTTCTATCTCTATGGTTGTTTGCTGTTGATGTAGCCCTAAGCAGAGACTGGCGAGAATCACTTTCATGGAAAGGGCCTGCCAAGCTTCCAAAAAACTAGAGTTGCCGGAAATCTCATCACACACTTTTTCACCCAATCTTGATGAAACGTTCAGGTAAATGATCAGTACAGCATCACACTTGGCCTGTCAAATCTGTTCTTCTAGGTTAACCGTTCGTTGGCAGTAACCGGTTTCATTTTGAGTTTCACTCTGTTTTCTCCTATATGGATACATGTATTTGGAACTCTAAATCAAACACGGTTTGTGCTAGCTCTTTGAAACTTGACACATAAAGCAGTTTCAAGTTCTATCTCTATGGATTCTTTGCGGTTGATGTGCCCTAAGCAGAGGACTGGGGAGAATCACTTTCATGGAAAGGGCCTGCCAAGCTTCCAAAAAACTACGAGTTGCCTGAAATCTCAGCACACACTTTTTCATCCAATCTTGATGAAACTTTCAGGTAATGATCAGTACACCAATCCCACTTGGCTCGCCAAATCACGTTTTCTAGGTGAAAAAGTTTTTTGGCAGTAACCGGTTTCATTTTGAGGTTTCACTCTGTTTTCTCCTATAGGGATACATGTATTTGAACTCTAAATCAAACACGGTTTGTGCTAGCTTTTGAAACTTGACACCATAAAGCAGTTTCAAGTTCTATCTCTATGGTTCCTTTGCTGTAGATGTAGCCCCTAAGCCAGAGACTGGCGAGAATCACTTTCATGGAAAGGGCCTGCCAAGCTTCCAAAAAAATACGAGTTGCCTGAAATGTCTGCACACACTTTTTCACCCAATCTTAATGAAACTTTCAGGTAATGATCAGTACACCAATCCACTTGGCTCGCCAAATTTCGTTCTTCTAGGTGAAACCGTTCGTTGGCAGTAACCGGTTTCATTTTGAGGTTTCACTCTGTTTTCCTCCTATAGGGATACATGTATTTGGAACTCTAAATCAAAACGGTTTGTGCTAGCTCTTTGAAACTTGACACCATAAAGCAGTTCCAAGTTCTGTCTCTATGGTTTGTTTGCTGTTGATGTAGCCCTAAGCAGAGTCTGGCGAGAATCACTTACATGGAAAGGGCCTGCCGAGCTTCCAAAAAACTACGAGTTGCCGGAAATCTCAGCACACACTTTTTCACCCAATCTTGATGAAAATTTCAGGTAATGATCAGTACACCAATCCCATTTGGCTCGCCAAATTTCGTTTTTCTAGGTGAAACCGTTCATTGGCAGTAACCGGTTTCATTTTGAGGTTTCACTCTGTTTTCTCCTATAGGGATACATGTATTTGGAACTCTAAATCAAACACGGTTTGTGCTAGCTCTTTGAAACTTGACACCATAAAGCAGTTTCAAGTTCTATCTCTATGGTTTGTTTGCTGTTGATGTAGCCCTAAGCAGAGACTGGCGAGAATCACTTACATGGAAAGGGCCTGCCAAGCTTCCAAAAAACTACGAGTTGCCTGAAATCTCAGCACACACTTTTTCACCCAATCTTGATGAAACTTTCAGGTAATGATCAGTACACCAATCCCACTTGGCTCGCCAAATTCCGTTCTTCTAGGTGAAACCGTTCATTGGCAGTAACCGGTTTCATTTTGAGGTTTCACTCTGTTTTCTCCTATAGGGATACATGTATTTGGAACTCTAAATCAAACACGGTTTGTGCTAGCTCTTTGAAACTTGACACCATAAAGCAGTTTCAAGTTCTATCTCTATGGTTTGTTTGCTATTTGATGTAGCCCTAAGCAGAGACTGGCGAGAATCACTTTCATGGAAAGGGCCTGGCAAGCTTCCAAAAAACTACGAGTTGCCTGAAATCTCAGCACACACTTTTTCACCCAATCTTGATGAAACTTTCGGGTAATGATCAGTACACCAATCCCACTTGGCTCGCCAAATTTCGTTCTTCTAGGTGAAACCGTTCGTTGGCAGTAACCGGTTTCATTTTGAGGTTTCACTCTGTTTTCTCCTATAGGGATACATGTATTTGGAACTCTAAATCAAACACGGTTTGTGCTAGCTCTTTGAAACTTGACACCATAAAGCAGTTTCAAGTTCTATCTCTATGGTTTGTTTGCTGTTGATGTAGCCCTAAGCAGAGACTGGCGAGAATCACTTACATGGAAATGGCCTGCCAAGGTTCCAAAAAACTACGAGTTGCCTGAAATCTCAGCACACACTTTTTCACCCAATCTTGATGAAACTTTCAGGTAATGATCAGTACACCAATCCCACTTGGCTCGCCAAATTCCGTTCTTCTAGGTGAAACCGTTCATTGGCAGTAACCGGTTTCATTTTGAGGTTTCACTCTGTTTTCTCCTATAGGGATACATGTATTTGGAACTCTAAATCAAACACGGTTTGTGCTAGCTCTTTGAAACTTGACACCATAAAGCAGTTTCAAGTTCTATCTCTATGGTTTGTTTGCTGTTGATGTAGCCCTAAGCAGAGACTGGCGAGAATCACTTTCATGGAAAGGGCCTGCCAAGCTTCCAAAAAACTACGAGTTGCCTGAAATCTCAGCACACACTTTTTCACCCAAACTTGATGAAACTTTCGGGTAATGATCAGTACACCAATCCCACTTGGCTCGCAAAATTTCGTTCTTCTAGGTGAAACCGTTCGTTGGCAGTAACCGGTTTCATTTTGAGGTTTCACTCTGTTTTCTCCTATAGGATACATGTATTTGGAACTCTAAATCAAACACGGTTTGTGCTAGCTCTTTGAAACTTGACACCATAAAGCAGTTTCAAGTTCTATCTCTATGGTTTGTTTGCTGTTGATGTAGCCCTAAGCAGAGACTGGCGAGAATCACTTTCATGGAAAGGGCCTGCCAAGCTTCCAAAAAACTACGAGTTGCCTGAAATCTCAGCACACACTTTTTCACCCAATCTTGATGAAACTTTCAGGTAATGATCAGTACACCAATCCCACTTGGCTCGCCAAATTTCGTTTTTCTAGGTGAAACCGTTTGTTGGCAGTAACCGGTTTCATTTTGAGGTTTCACTCTGTTTTCTCCTATAGGGATACATGTATTTGGAACTCTAAATCAAACACGGTTTGTGCTAGCTCTTTGAAACTTGACACCAGAAAGCAGTTTCAAGTTCTATCTCTATGGTTTGTTTGCTGTTGATGTAGCCCTAAGCAGAGACTGGCGAGAATCACTTTCATGGAAAGGGCCTGCCAAGCTTCCAAAAAACTACGAGTTGCCTGAAATCTCAGCACACACTTTTTCACCCAATCTTGATGAAACTTTCGGGTAATGATCAGTACACCAATCCCACTTGGCTCGCCAAATTTCGTTCTTCTAGGTGAAACTGTTCGTTGGCAGTAACCGCTTTCATTTTGAGGTTTCACTCAGTTTTCTCCTATAGAGATACATGTGTTTGGAACTCTAAATCAAACACGGTTTGTGCTAGCTCTTTGAAACTTGACACCATAAAGCAGTTTCAAGTTCTATCTCTATGGTTTGTTTGCTGTTGATGTAGCCCTAAGCAGAGACTGGCGAGAATCACTTTCATGGAAAGGGCCTGCCAAGCGTCCAAAAAACTACGAGTTGCCTGAAATCTCAGCACACACTTTTTCACCCAATCTTGATGAAACTTTCAGGTAATGATCAGTACACCAATCCCACTTGGCTCGCCAAATTTCGTTCTTCTAGGTTAAACCTTTCGTTGGCAGTAACCGGTTTCATTTTGAGGTTTCACTCTGTTTTCTCCTATAGGGATACATGTATTTGGAACTCTAAATCAAACACGGTTTGTGCTAGCTCTTTGAAACTTGACACCATAAAGCAGTTTCAAGTTCTTTCTCTATGGTTTGTTTGCTGTTGATGTAGCCCTAAGGAGAGACTGGCGAGAATCAGTTTCATGGAAAGGGCCTGCCAAGCTTCCAAGAAACTACGAGTTGCCTGAAACCTCAGCACACACTTTTTCACCCAATCTTGATGAAACTTTCAGGTAATGATCAGTACACCAATCCCACTTGGCTCGCCAAATTCCGTTCTTCTAGGTGAAACCGTTCATTGGCAGTAACCTGTTTCATTTTGAGGTTTCACTCTGTTTTCTCCTATAGGGATACATGTATTTGAATCTCTAAATCAAACACGGTTTGTGCTAGCTCTTTGAAACTTGACACCATAAAGCAGTTTCAAGTTCTATCTCTATGGTTTGTTTGCTGTTGATGTAGCCCTAAGCAGAGACTGGCGAGAATCACTTTCATGGAAAGGGCCTGCCAAGCTTCCAAAAAACTACGAGTTGCCTGAAATCTCAGCACACACTTTTTCACCCAATCTTGATGAAACTTTCAGGTAATGATCAGTACACCAATCCCACTTGGCTCGCCAAATTTCGTTCTTCTAGGTGAAACCGTTTGTTGGCAGTAACCGGTTTCATTTTGAGTTTTCACTCTGTTTTCTCCTATAGGGATACATGTATTTGGAACTCTAAATCAAACACGGTTTGTGCTAGCTCTTTGAAACTTGACACCATAAAGCAGTTTCAAGTTCTATCTCTATGGTTTGTTTGCTGTTGATGTAGCCCTAAGCAGAGACTGGCGAGAATCACTTTCATGGAAAGGGCCTGCCAAGCTTCCAAAAAACTACGAGTTGCCTGAAATCTCAGCACACACTTTTTCACCCAATCTTGATGAAACTTTCGGGTAATGATCAGTACACCAATCCCACTTGGCTCGCCAAATTTCGTTCTTCTAGGTGAAACTGTTCGATGGCAGTAACCGGTTTCATTTTGAGGTTTCACTCAGTTTTCTCCTATAGAGATACATGTATTTGGAACTCTAAATCAAACACGGTTTGTGCTAGCTCTTTGAAACTTGACACCATAAAGCAGTTTCAAGTTCTATCTCTATGGTTTGTTTGCTGTTGATGTAGCCCTAAGCAGAGACTGGCAAGAATCACTTTCATGGAAAGGGCCTGCCAAGCGTCCAAAAAACTACGAGTTGCCTGAAATCTCAGCACACACTTTTTCACCCAATCTTGATGAAACTTTCAGGTAATGATCAGTACACCAATCCCACTTGGCTCGCCAAATTTCGTTCTTCTAGGTGAAACTGTTCGTTGGCAGTAACCGGTTTCATTTTGAGGTTTCACTCTGTTTTCTCCTATAGAGATACATGTATTTGGAACTCTAAATCAAACACGGTTTGTGCTAGCTCTTTGAAACTTGACACCATAAAGCAGTTTCAAGTTCTATCTGTATGGTTTGTTTGCTGTTGATTTAGCCCTAAGCAGAGACTGGCGAGAATCACTTTCATGGAAAGGGCCTGCCAAGCTTCCAAAAAACTACGAGTTGCCTGAAATCTCAGCACACACTTTTTCACCCAATCTTGATGAAACTTTCGGGTAATGATCAGTACACCAATCCCACTTGGCTCGCCAAATTTCGTTCTTCTAGGTGAAACCGTTCGTTGGCAGTAACCGGTTTCATTTTGAGGTTTCACTCTGTTTTCTCCTATAGGGATACATGTATTTGGAACTCTAAATCAAACACGGTTTGTGCTAGCTCTTTGAAACTTGACACCATAAAGCAGTTTCAAGTTCTATCTCTATGGTTTGTTTGCTGTTGATGTAGCCCTAAGCAGAGACTGGCGAGAATCACTTTCATTGAAAGGGCCTGCCAAGCTTCCAAAAAACTACGAGTTGCCTGAAATCTCAGCACACACTTTTTCACCCAATCTTGATGAAACTTTCGGGTAATGATCAGTACACCAATCTCACTTGGCTTGCCAAATTTCGTTCTTTTAGGTGAAACCGTTCGTTGGCAGTAACCGGTTTCATTTTGAGGTTTCACTCTGTTTTCTCCTATAGGGATACATGTATTTGGAACTCTAAATCAAACACGGTTTGTGCTAGCTCTTTGAAACTTGACACCATAAAGCAGTTTCAAGTTCTATCTCTATGGTTTGTTTGCTGTTGATGTGGCCCTAAGCAGAGACTGGCAAGAATCACTTTCATGGAAAGGGCCTGCCAAGCGTCCAAAAAACTACGAGTTGCCTGAAATCTCAGCACACACTTTTTCACCCAATCTTGATGAAACTTTCAGGTGTAATGATCAGTACACCAATCCCACTTGGCTCGCCAAATTTCGTTCTTCTAGGTTAAACCTTTCGTTGGCAGTAACCGGTTTCATTTTGAGGTTTCACTCTGTTTTCTCCTATAGGGATACATGTATTTGGAACTCTAAATCAACACGGTTTGTGCTAGCTCTTTGAAACTTGACACAATAAAGCAGTTTCAAGTTCTTTCTCTATGGTTTGTTTGCTGTTGATGTAGCCCTAAGGAGAGACTGGCGAGAATCAGTTTCATGGAAAGGGCCTGCCAAGCTTCCAAGAAACTACGAGTTGCCTGAAATCTCAGCACACACTTTTTCACCCAATCTTGATGAAACTTTCAGGTAATGATAAGTACACCAATCCCACTTGGCTCGCCAAATTCCGTTCTTCTAGTTGAAACCGTTCATTGGCAGTAACCTGTTTCATTTTGAGGTTTCACTCTGTTTTCTCCTATAGGGATACATGTATTTGGAACTCTAAATCAAACACGGTTTTGCTAGCTCTTTGAAACTTGACACCATAAAGCAGTTTCAAGTTCTATCTCTATGGTTTGTTTGCTGTTGATGTAGCCCTAAGCAGAGACTGGCGAGAATCACTTTCATGGAAAGGGCCTGCCAAGCTTCCAAAAAACTACGAGTTGCCTGAAATCTCAGCACACACTTTTTCACCCAATCTTGATGAAACTTTCAGGTAATGATCAGTACACCAATCCCACTTGGCTCGCCAAATTTCGTTCTTCTAGGTGAAACCGTTTGTTGGCAGTAACCGGTTTCATTTTGAGGTTTCACTCTGTTTTCTCCTATAGGGATACATGTATTTGGAACTCTACATCAAACACGGTTTGTGCTAGCTCTTTGAAACTTGACACCATAAAGCAGTTTCAAGTTGTATCTCTATGGTTTGTTTGCTGTTGATGTAGCCCTAAGCAGAGACTGGAAAGAATCACTTTCATGGAAAGGGCCTGCCAAGCGTCCAAAAAACTACGAGTTGCCTGAAATCTCAGCACACACTATTTCACCCAATCTTGATGAAACTTTCAGGTAATGATCAGTACACAAATCCCACTTGGCTCGCCAAATTTCATTCTTCTAGGTTAAACATTTCGTTGGCAGTAACCGGTTTCATTTTGAGGTTTCACTCTGTTTTCTCCTATAGGGATACATGTATTTGGAACTCTAAATCAAACACGGTTTGTGCTAGCTCTTTGAAACTTGACACCATAAAGCAGTTTCAAGTTCTATCTCTATGGTTTGTTTGCTGTTGATGTAACCCTAAGCAGAGACTGGCAAGAATCACATTCATGGAAAGGGCCTGCCAAGCGTCCAAAAAACTACGAGTTTCCTGAAATCTCAACACACACTTTTTCACCCAATCTTGATGAAACTTTCAGGTAATGATCAGTACAGCAATCCCACTTGGCTCGCCAAATTTCGTTCTTCTAAATGAAACCGTTCCTAGGCAGTAACCGGTTTCATTTTGAGGTTTCACTCTGTTTTCTCCTATAGGGATACATGTATTTGGAACTCTAAATCAAACATGGTTTGTGCTAGCTCTTTGAAACTTGACACCATAAAGCAGTTTCAAGTTCTATCTCTATGGTTTGTTTGCTGTTGATGTAGCCCTAAGCAGAGACTGACGAGAATCACTTTCATTGAAATGGCCTGCCAAGCTTCCAAAAAACTACGAGTTGCCTGAAAATCTCAGCACACACTTTTTCACCCAATCTTGATGAAACTTTCGGGTAATGATCAGTACACCAATCCCACTTGGCTCGCCAAATTTCGTTCTTCTAGGTAAAACCGTTCGTTGGCAGTAACCGGTTTCATTTTGAGGTTTCACTCTGTTTTCTCCTATAGGGATACATGTATTTGGAACTCTAAATCAAACACGGTTTGTGCTAGCTCTTTGAAACTTGACACCATAAAGAAGTTTCAAGTTCTATCTCTATTGTTTGTTTGCTGTTGATGTAGCCCTAAGCAGAGACTGGCGAGAATCACTTTCATGGAAAGGGCCTGCCAAGCTTCCAAAAAACTACGAGTTGCCTGAAATCTCAGCACACACTTTTTCACCCAATCTTGATGAAACTTTCGGGTAATGATCAGTACACCAATCCCACTTGGCTCGCCAAATTTCGTTCTTCTAGGTGAAACTGTTCGTTGGCAGTAACCGGTTTCATTTGAGGTTTCACTCTGTTTTCTCCTATAGAGATACATGTATTTGGAACTCTAAATCAAACACGGTTTGTGCTAGCTCTTTGAAACTTGACACCATAAAGCAGTTTCAAGTTCTATCTCTATGGTTTGTTTGCTGTTGATGTAGCCCTAAGCAGAGACTGGCGAGAATCACTTTCATGGAAAGGGCCTGCCAAGCTTCCAAAAACTACGAGTTGCCTGAAATCTCAGCACACACTTTTTCACCCAATCTTGATGAAACTTTCAGGTAATGATCAATACACAAATCCCACTTGGCTCGCCAAATCTCGTTCTTCTAGGTGAAACCGTTCGTTGGCAGTAACCGGTTTCATTTTGAGGTTTCACTCTGTTTTCTCCTATAGGGATACATGTATTTGGAACTCTAAATCAAACACGGTTTGTGCTAGCTCTTTGAAACTTTACACAATAAAGCAGTTTCAAGTTCTATCTCTATGGTTTGTTGCTGTTGATGTAGCCCTAAGCAGAGACTGGTGAGAATCACTTTCATGGAAAGGGCCTGCCAAGCTTCCAAAAAACTACGAGTTTCCTGAAATCTCAGCACACACTTTTTCACCCAATCTTGATGAAACTTTCAGGTAATGATCAGTACACCAATCCCACTTGGCTCGCCAAATCTTGTTCTTCTAGGTGAAACCGTTCGTTGGCAGTAACCGGTTTCATTTTGAGGTTTCACTCTGTTTTCTCCTATAGGGTTACATGTATTTGGAACTCTAAATCAAACACGGTTTGTGCTAGCTCTTTGAAACTTGACACCATAAAGCAATTTCAAGTTCTATCTCTATGGTTTGTTTGCTGTTGATGTAGCCCTAAGCAGAGACTGGCGAGAATCACTTTCATGGAAAGGGCCTGCCAAGCTTCCAAAAAACTACGAGTTGCCTGAAATCTCAGCACACACTTTTTCACCCAATCTTGATGAAACTTTCAGGTAATGATCAGTACACCAATCCCACTTGGCTCGCCAAATTTCGTTGTTCTAGGTGAAACCGTTCATTGGCAGTAACCGGTTTCATTTTGAGGTTTCACTCTGTTTTCTCCTATAGGGATACATGTATTTGGAACTCTAAATCAAACACGGTTTGTGCTAGCTCTTTGAAACTTGACACAATAAAGCTGTTTCAAGTTCTATCTCTATGGTTTGTTTGCTGTTGATGTAGCCCTAAGCAGAGACTGGCGAGAATCACTTTCATGGAAAGGGCCTGCCATCTTCCAAATAACTACGAGTTGCCTGAAATCTCAGCACACACTTTTTCACCCAATCTTTATGAAACTTTCAGGTAATGATCAGTACACCAATCCCACTTGGCTCGCCAAATCTCGTTCTTCTAGGGGAAACCGTTCGTTGGCAGTAACCGGTTTCATTTTGAGGTTTCACTCTGTTTTCTCCTATAGGGATACATGTATTTGGAACTCTAAATCAAACACGGTTTGTGCTAGCTCTTTGAAACTTGACACAATAAAGCAGTTTCAAGTTCTATCTCTATGGTTTGTTTGCTGTTGATTTAGCCGTAAGCAGAGACTGGCGAGAATCACTTTCATGGAAAGGGCCTGCCAAGCTTCCAAAAAACTACGAGTTGTCTGAAATCTCAGCACACACTTTTTCACCCAATCTTGATGAAACTTTCAGGTAATGATCAGTACACCAATCCCACTTGGCTCGCCAAATCTCGTTCTTCTAGGTGAAACCGTTCGTTGGCAGTAACCGGTTTCATTTTGAGGTTTCACTCTGTTTTCTCCTATAGGGATACATGTATTTGGAACTCTAAATCAAACAGGGTTTGTGCTAGCTCTTTGAAACTTGACACCATAAAGCATAAAGCACTTTCAAGTTCTATCTCTATGGTTTGTTTGCTGTTGATGTAGCCCTAAGCAGAGACTGGCGAGAATCACTTTCATAGAAAGGGCCTGCCAAGCTTCCAAAAAACTACGAGTTGCCTGAAATCTCAGCACACACTTTTTCACCCAATCTTGATGAAACTTTCCGGTAATGATCAGTACACCAATCCCAGTTGGCTCGCCAAATTTCGTTCTTCTAGGTGAAACCGTTCGTTGGCAGTAACCGTTTTCATTTTGAGGTTTCACTCTGTTTTCTCCTATAGGGATACATGTATTTGGAACTCTAAATCAAACACGGTTTGTGCTAGCTCTTTGAAACTTGACACAATAAAGCAGTTTCAAGTTCCATCTCTATGGTTTCTTTGCTGTTGATGTAGCCCTAAGGAGAGACTGGCGAGAATCACTTTCATGGAAAGGGCCTGCCAAGCTTCCAAAAAACTACGAGTTGCCTGAAATCTCAGCACACACTTTTTCACCCAATCTTGATGAAACTTTCAGGTAATGATCAGTACACCAATCCCACTTGGTCGACAAATTCGTTCTTCTAGGTGAAACCGTTCGTTGGCAGTAACCGGTTTCATTTTGAGGTTTCACTCTGTTTTCTCCTATAGGGATACATGTATTTGGAACTCTAAATCAAACACGGTTTGTGCTAGCTCTTTGAAACTTGACTCAATAAAGCAGTTTCAAGTTCTATTTCTATGGTTTGTTTGCTGTTGATTTAGCCCTAAGCAGAGACTGGCGAGAATCACTTTCATGGAAAGGGCCTGCCAAGCTTCCAAAAAACTACGAGTTGCCTGAAATCTCAGCACACACTTTTTCACCCAATCTTGGTGAAACTTTCAGGTAATTATCAGTACACCAATCCCACTTGGCTCGCCAAATTTCATTTTTCTAGGTGAAACCGTTCGTTGGCAGTAACCGGTTTCATTTTAAGGTTTCACTCTGTTTTCTCCTATAGGGGATACATGTATTTGGAACTCTAAATCAAACACGGTTTGTGCTAGCTCTTTGAAACTTGACACAATAAAGCAGTTTCAAGTTCCATCTCTATGGTTTGTTTGCTGTTGATGTAGCCCTAAGCAGAGACTGGCGAGAATCACTTTCATGGAAAGGGCCTGCCAAGCTTCCAAAAAACTACGAGTTGCCTAAAATCTCAGCACACACTTTTTCACCCAATCTTGATGAAACTTTCAGGTAATTATCAGTACACCAATCCCACTTGGCTTGCCAAATTTCATTTTTCTAGGTGAAACCGTTCGTTGGCAGTAACCGGTTTCATTTTAAGGTTTCACTCTGTTTTCTCCTATAGGGATACATGTATTTGGAACTCTAAATCAAACACGGTTTGTGCTAGCTCTTTGAAACTTGACACAATAAAGCAGTTTCAAGTTCCATCTCTATGGTTTGTTTGCTGTTGATGTAGCCCTAAGCAGAGACTGGCGAGAATCACTTTCATTGAAAGGGCCTGCCAAGCTTCCAAAAAACTACGAGTTGCCTGAAACGTCAGCACACACTTTTTCACCCAATCTTGATGAAATTATCAGGTAATGATCAGTACACCAATCACACTTGGCTCGCCAAATCTCGTTCTTCTAGGTGAAACCGTTCGTTGGCAGTAACCGGTTTCATTTTGAGGTTTCACTCTGTTTTCTCCTATAGGGATACATGTATTTGGAACTCTAAGTCAAACACGGTTTGTGCTAGCTCTTTGAAACTTGACACAATAAAGCAGTTACAAGTTGTATCTACATGGTTTCTTTGCTGTTGATATAGCCCTAAGCATAGACTGGCGAGAATCACTTTCATGGAAAGGGCCTGCCAAGCTTCCAAAAAACTACGAGTTGCCTGAAATCTCAGCACACACTTTTTCACCCAATCTTGATGAAACTTTCAGGCAATGATCAGTACACCAATCCCACTTGGTCGACAAATCTCGTTCTTGTAGGTGAAACTGTTCGTTGGCAGTAACCGGTTTCATTTTGAGGTTTCACTCTGTTTTCTTATATAGGGATACATGTATTTGGAACTCTAAATCAAACACGGTTTGTGCTAGCTCTTTGAAACTTGACACAATAAAGCAGTTTCAAGTTCTATCTCTATGGTTTGTTTGCTGTTGATGTAGCCCTAAGCAGAGACTGGCGAGAATCACTTTCATGGAAAGGGCCTGCCAAGCTTCCAAAAAACTACGAGTTGCCTGAAATCTCAGCACACACTTTTTCACCCAATCTTGATGAAACTTTCAGGTAATGATCAGTATAAAATTCCCACGTGGCTCACCAAATCTCGTTCTTCTAGGTGAAACCGTTCGTTGGCCGTAACCGGTTTCATTTTGAGGTTTCACTCTGTTTTCTCCTATAGGGATACATGTACTTGGAACTCTAAATCAAAACACGGTTTGTGCTAGCTCTTTGAAACTTGACACAATAAAGCAGTTTCAAGTTCTATCTCTGTGGTTTGTTTGCCGTTGATGTAGCCCTAAGCAGAGACTGGCGAGAATCACTTTCATGAAAAGGGCCTGCCAAGCTTCCAAAAAACTACGAGTTGCCTGAAATCTCAGCACACACTTTTTCACCCAATCTTGATGAAACTTTCAGGTAATGATCAGTACACCAATCCCACTTGGCCCGCCAAATTTCGTTCTTCTAGGTGAAACCGTTTGTTGGCAGTAACCGGTTTCATTTTGAGGTTTCACTCTGTTTTCTCCTATAGGGATACATGTATTTGGAACTCTAAATCAAACACGGTTTGTGCTAGCTCTTTGAAACTTGACACAATAAAGCAGTTTAAAGTTCTATCTCTATGGTTTGTTTTCTGTTGATGTAGCCCTAAGCAGAGACTGGCGAGAATCACTTTCATGGAAAGGGCCTGCCAAGCTTCCAAAAAACTACGAGTTGCCTGAAATCTCAGCACACACTTTTTAACCCAATCTTGATGAAACTTTCAGGTAATGATCAGTACAAAATTCCCACTTGGCTCACCAAATCTCGTTCTTCTAGGTGAAACCGTCCATTGGCAGTAACCGGTTTCATTTTGAGGTTTCACTCTGTTTTCTCCTATAGGGATACATGTACTTGGAACTCTAAATCAAACACGGTTTGTGCTAGCTCTTTGAAACTTGACACAATAAAGCAGTTTCAAGTTCTATCTACATGGTTTCTTTGCTGTTGATGTAGCCCTAACCAGAGACTGGCGAGAATCACTTTCATGGAAAGGGCCTGCCAAGCTTCCAAAAAACTACGAGTTGCCTGAAATCTCAGCACACACTTTTTCACCCAATCTTGATGAAACTTTCAGGTAATGATCAGTACACCAGTCCCACTTGGCTCGCCAAATCTCGTTCTTCTAGGTGAAACCGTTCGTTGGCAGTAACCGGTTTCATTTTGAGGTTTCACTCTGTTTTCTCCGATAGGGATACATGTATTTGGAACTCTAAATCAAACACGGTTTGTGCTAGCTCTTTGAAACTTGACACAATAAAGCAGTTTCAAGTTCTATCTCTGTGGTTTGTTTGCCGTTGATGTAGCCCTAAGCAGAGACTGGCGAGAATCACTTTCATGGAAAGGGCCTGCCAAGCTTCCAAAAAACTACGAGTTGCCTGAAATCTCAGCACACACTTTTTCACCCAATCTTGATGAAACTTTCAGGTAATGATCAGTACACCAATCCCACTTGGCTCGCCAAATCTCGTTCTTCTAAGTGAAACCGTTCGTTGGCAGTAACCGGTTTCATTTTGAGGTTTCACTCTGTTTTCTCCTATAGGGATACATGTATTTGGAACTCTAAATCAAACACGATTTGTGCTAGCTCTTTGTAACTTGACACAATAAAGCAGTTTCAAGTTGTATCTACATGGTTTCTTTGCTGTTGATGTAGCCCTAAGCAGAGACTGGCGAGAATCACTTTCATGGAAAGGGCCTGCCAAGCTTCCAAAAAACTACGAGTTGCCTGAAATCTCAGCACACACTTTTTCACCCAATCTTGATGAAACTTTCAGGCAATGATCAGTACACCAATCTCACTTGGTTGACAAATCTCGTTCTTGTAGGTGAAACTGTTCGTTGGCAGTAACCGGTTTCATTTTGAGGTTTCACTCTGTTTTCTCCTATAGGGATACATGTATTTGGAACTCTAAATCAAACACGGTTTGTGCTAGCTCTTTGAAACTTGACACAATAAAGCAGTTTAACGTTCTATCTCTATGGTTTGTTTTCTGTTGATGTAGCCCTAAGCAGAGACTGGCGATAATCACTTTCATGGAAAGGGCCTGCCAAGCTTCCAAAAAACTACGAGTTGCCTGAAATCTCAGCACACACTTTTTAACCCAATCTTGATGAAACTTTCAGGTAATGATCAGTACAAAATTCCCACTTGGCTCACCAAATCTCGTTCTTCTAGGTGAAACCGTTCGTTGGCAGTAACCGGTTTCATTTTGAGGTTTCACTCTGTTTTCTCCTATAGGGATACATGTACTTGGAACTCTAAATCAAACACGGTTTGTGCTAGCTCTTTGAAACTTGACACAATAAAGCAGTTTCAAGTTCTATCTACATGGTTTGTTTGCTGTTGATGTAGCCCTAAGCAGAGACTGGCGAGAATCACTTTCATGGAAACGGCCTGCCAAGCTTCCAAAAAACTACGAGTTGCCTGAAATCTCAGCACACACTTTTTCACCCAATCTTGATGAAACTTTCAGGTAATGATCAGTACACCAGTCCCACTTGGCTCGCCAAATCTCGTTCTTCTAGGTGAAACCGTTCGTTGGCAGTAACCGGTTTCATTTTGAGGTTTCACTCTGTTTTCTCCGATAGGGATACATGTATTTGGAACTCTAAATCAAACACGGTTTGTGCTAGCTCTTTGAAACTTGACACAATAAAGCACTTTCAAGTTCTATCTCTGTGGTTTGTTTGCCGTTGATGTAGCCCTAAGCAGAGACTGGCGAGAATCACTTTCATGGAAAGGGCCTGCCAAGCTTCCAAAAAACTACGAGTTGCCTGAAATCTCAGCACACACTTTTTCACCCAATCTTGATGAAACTTTCAGGTAATGATCAGTACACCAATCCCACTTGGCTCGCCAAATCTCGTTCTTCTAAGTGAAACCGTTCGTTGGCAGTAACCGGTTTCATTTTGAGGTTTCACTCTGTTTTCTCCTATAGGGATACATGTATTTGGAACTCTAAATCAAACACGATTTGTGCTAGCTCTTTGTAACTTGACACAATAAAGCAGTTTCAAGTTGTATCTACATGGTTTCTTTGCTGTTGATGTAGCCCTAAGCAGAGACTGGCGAGAATCACTTTCATGGAAAGGGCCTGCCAAGCTTCCAAAAACTACGAGTTGCCTGAAATCTCAGCACACACTTTTTCACCCAATCTTGATGAAACTTTCAGGCAATGATCAGTACACCAATCTCACTTGGTTGACAAATCTCGTTCTTGTAGGTGAAACTTTTCGTTGGCAGTAACCGGTTTCATTTTGAGGTTTCACTCTGTTTTCTCCTATAGGGATACATGTATTTGGAACTCTAAATCAAACACGGTTTGTGCTAGCTCTTTGAAACTTGACACAATAAAGCAGTTTAAAGTTCTATCTCTATGGTTTGTTTTCTGTTGATGTAGCCCTAAGCAGAGACTGGCGAGAATCACTTTCATGGAAAGGGCCTGCCAAGCTTCCAAAAAACTACGAGTTGCCTGAAATCTCAGCACACACTTTTTAACCCAATCTTGATGAAACTTTCAGGTAATGATCAGTACAAAATTCCCACTTGGCTCACCAAATCTCGTTCTTCTAGGTGAAACCGTTCGTTGGCAGTAACCGGTTTCATTTTGAGGTTTCACTCTGTTTTCTCCTATAGGGATACATGTACTTGGAACTCTAAATCAAACACGGTTTGTGCTAGCTCTTTGAAACTTGACACAATAAAGCAGTTTCAAGTTCTATCTACATGGTTTGTTTGCTGTTGATGTAGCCCTAAGCAGAGACTGGCGAGAATCACTTTCATGGAAAGGGCCTGCCAAGCTTCCAAAAAACTACGAGTTGCCTGAAATCTCAGCACACACTTTTTCACCCAATCTTGATGAAACTTTCAGGTAATGATCAGTACACCAGTCCCACTTGGTCGCCAAATCTCGTTCTTCTAGGTGAAACCGTTCGTTTGCAGTAACCGGTTTCATTTTTAGGTTTCACTCTGTTTTCTCCGATAGGGATACATGTATTTGGAACTCTAAATCAAACACGGTTTGTGCTAGCTCTTTGAAACTTGACACAATAAAGCAGTTTCATGTTCTATCTCTGTGGTTTGTTTGCTGTTGATGTAGCCCTAAGCAGAGACTGGCGAGAATCACTTTCATGGAAAGGGCCTGCCAAGCTTCCAAAAAACTACGAGTTGCCTGAAATCTCAGCACACACTTTTTCACCCAATCTTGATGAAACTTTCAGGTAATGATCAGTACACCAATCCCACTTGGCTTACCAAATTTCGTTCTTCCAGCTGAAACCGTTCGTTGGCAGTAACCGGTTTCATTTTGAAATTTCACTCTGTTTTCTCCTATAGGGATACATGTATTTGGAACTCTAAATCAAACACGGTTTGTGCTAGCTCTTTGAAACTTGACACAATAAAGCAGTTTCAAGTTCTATCTCTGTGGTTTGTTTGCCGTTGATGTAGCCCTAAGCAGAGACTGGCGAGAATCACTTTCATGGAAAGGGCCTGCCAAGCTTCCAAAAAACTACGAGTTGCCTGAAATCTCAGCACACACTTTTTCACCCAATCTTGATGAAACTTTCAGGTAATGATCAGTACACCAATCCCACTTGGCTCGCCAAATCTCGTTCTTCTAAGTGAAACCGTTCGTTGGCAGTAACCGGTTTCATTTTGAGGTTTCACTCTGTTTTCTCCTATAGGGATACATGTATTTGGAACTCTAAATCAAACACGATTTGTGCTAGCTCTTTGTAACTTGACACAATAAAGCAGTTTCAAGTTGTATCTACATGGTTTCTTTGCTGTTGATGTAGCCCTAAGCAGAGACTGGCGAGAATCACTTTCATGGAAAGGGCCTGCCAAGCTTCCAAAAAACTACGAGTTGCCTGAAATCTCAGCACACACTTTTTCACCCAATCTTGATGAAACTTTCAGGCAATGATCAGTACACCAATCTCACTTGGTTCGACAAATCTCGTTCTTGTAGGTGAAACTGTTCGTTGGCAGTAACCGGTTTCATTTTGAGGTTTCACTCTTTTTTCTCCTATAAAGATACATGTATTTGGAACTCTAAATCAAACACGGTTTGTGCTAGCTCTTTGAAACTTGACACCATAAAGCAGTTTCAAGTTCTATCTCTATGGTTTGTTTCCTGTTGATGTAGCCCTAAGCAGAGACTGGCGAGAATCAATTTCATAAAAAGGGCCTGCCAAGCTTCCAAAAAACTACGAGTTGCCTGAAATGTCAGCACACACTTTTTCACCCAATATTGATGAAACTTTCAGGTAATGATCAGTACACCAATCCCACTTGGCTCGCCAAATTTCGTTCTTCTAGGTGAAACCGTTCGTTGGCAGTAACCGGTTTCATTTTGAGGTTTCACTCTGTTTTCTCCTATAGGGATACATGTATTTGGAACTCTAAATCAAACACGGTTTGTGCTAGCTCTTTGAAACATGACACAATAAAGCAGTTTCAAGTTCTATCTCTGTGGTTTTTTGCTGTTGATGTAGCCCTAAGCAGAGACTGGCGAGAATCACTTTCATGGAAAGGGCCTGCCAAGCTTCCAAAAAACTACGAGTTGCCTGAAATCTCAGCACAGACTTTTTCACCCAATCTTGATGAAACTTTCAGGTAATGATCAGTACACCAATCCCACTTGGCTCGCCAAATCTCGTTTCTTCTAAGTGAAACCGTTCGTTGGCAGTAACCGGTTTCATTTTGAGGTTTCACTCTGTTTTCTCCTATAGGGATACATGTATTTGGAACTCTAAATCAAACACGATTTGTGCTAGCTCTTTGTAACTTGACACAATAAAGCAGTTTCAAGTTGTATCTACATGGTTTCTTTGCTGTTGATGTAGCCCTAAGCAGAGACTGGCGAGAATCACTTTCATGGAAAGGGCCTGCCAAGCTTCCAAAAAACTACGAGTTGCCTGAAATCTCAGCACACACTTTTTCACCCAATCTTGATGAAACTTTCAGGTAATGATCAGTACAAAATTCCCACTTGGCTCACCTAATCTCGTTCTTCTAGGTGAAACCGTTCGTTGGCAGTAACCGGTTTCATTTTGAGGTTTCACTCTGTTTTCTCCTATAGGGATACATGTATTTGGAACTCTAAATCAAACACGGTTTGTGCTAGCTCTTTGAAACTTGACACAATAAAGCAGTTTCAAGTTCTATCTACATGGTTTCTTTGCTGTTGATGTAGCCCTAAGCAGAGACTGGCGAGAATCACTTTCATGGAAAGGGCCTGCCAAGCTTCCAAAAAACTACGAGTTGCCTGAAATCTCAGCACACACTTTTTCACCCAATCTTGATGAAACTTTCAGGTAATGATCAGTACACCAATCCCACTTGGTCGCCAAATCTCGTTCTTCTAGGTGAAACCGTTCGTTGGCAGTAACCGGTTTCATTTTTAGGTTTCACTCTGTTTTCTCCGATAGGGATACATGTACTTGGAACTCTAAATCAAACACGGTTTGTGCTAGCTCTTTGAAACTTGACACAATAAAGCAGTTTCAAGTTCTATCTCTGTGGTTTGTTTGCTGTTGATGTAGCCCTAAGCAGAGACTGGCGACAATCACTTTCATGGAAAGGGCCTGCCAAGCTTCCAAAAAACTACGAGTTGCCTGAAATCTCAGCACACACTTTTTCACCCAATTTTGATGAAACTTTCAGGTAATGATCAGTACACCAATCCCACTTGGCTCGCCAAATTTCGTTCTTCCAGCTGAAACAGTTCGTTGGCAGTAACCGGTTTCATTTTGAAATTTCACTCTGTTTTCTCCTATAGGGATACATGTATTTGGAACTCTAAATCAAACACGGTTTGTGCTAGCTCTTTGAAACTTGACACAATAAAGCAGTTTCAAGTTCTATCTCTATGGTTTGTTTGCTGTTGATGTAGCCCTAAGCAGAGACTGGTGAGAATCACTTTCATGGAAAAGGCCTGCCAAGCTTCCAAAAAACTACGAGTTGCCTGAAATCTCAGCACACACGTTTTCACCCAATCTTGATGAAACTTTCAGGTAATGATCAGTACACCAATCCCACTTGGCTCGCCAAATCTCGTTCTTCTAGGTGAAACCGTTCGTTGGCAGTAACCGGTTTCATTTTGAGGTTTCACTCTGTTTTCTCCTATAGGGATACATGTATTTGGAACTCTAAATCAAACACGGTTTGTGCTAGCTCTTTGAAACTTGACACCATAAAGCAGTTTCAAGTTCTATCTCTATGGTTTGTTTGCTGTTGATGTAGCCCTAAGCAGAGATTGGCGAGAATCACTTTCATGGAAAGGGCCTGCCAAGCTTCCAAAAAACTACGAGTTTCCTGAAATCTCAGCACACACTTTTTTACCCAATCTTGATGAAACTTTCTGGTAATGATCAGTACACCAATCCCACTTGGCTCGCCAAATTTCGTTCTTCCAGGTGAAACCGTTCGTTGGCAGTAACCGGTTTCATTTTGCGGTTTCACTCTGTTTTCTCCTATAGGGATACATGTATTTGGAACTCTAAATCAAACACGGTTTGTGCTAGCTCTTTGAAACTTGACACAATAAAGCAGTTTCAAGTTCTATCTCTATGGTTTGTTTGCTGTTTATGTAGCCCTAAGCAGAGACTGGCAAGAATCACTTTTATGGAAAGGGCCTGCCAAGCTTCCAAAAAACTACGAGTTGCCTGAAATGTCAGCACACACTTTTTCACGCAATCTTGAGGAAACTTTCAGGTAATGATCAGTACACAAATCCCACTTGGCTCGCCAAATCTCGTTCTTTTAGGTGAAACCATTCGTTGGCAGTAACCGGTTTCATTTTGAGGTTTCACTCTGTTTTCTCCTATAGGGATACATGTATTTGGAACTCTAAATCAAACACGGTTTGTGCTAGCTCTTTGAAACTTGACACCATAAAGCAGTTTCAAGTTCTATCTCTATGGTTTGTTTCCTGTTGATGTAGCCCTAAGCAGAGACTGGCGAGAATCACTTTCATAAAAAGGGACTGCCAAGCTTCCAAAAAACTACGAGTTGCCTGAAATGTCAGCACACACTTTTTCACCCAATCTTGATGAAACTTTCAGGTAATGATCAGTACACCAATCCCACTTGGCTCGCCAAATGTCGTTCTTCTAGGTGAAACCGTTCGTTGGCAGTAACCGGTTTCATTTTGAGGTTTCACTCTGTTTTCTCCTATAGGGATACATGTATTTGGAACTCTAAATCAAACACGGTTTGTGCTAGCTCTTTGAAACTTGACACAATAAAGCAGTTTCAAGTTCTATCTCTATGGTTTCTTTGCTGTTGATGTAGCCCTAAGCAGAGACTGGCGAGAATCACTTTCATGGAAAGGGCCTGCCAAGCTTCCAAAAAACTACGAGTTGCCTGAAATCTCAGCACACACTTTTTCACCCAATCTTGATGAAACTTTCAGGTAATGATCAGTACACCAATCCCACATGGCTGGCCAAATCTCGTTCTTCTAGGTGAAACCGTTCGTTGGCAGTAACCGGTTTCATTTGACGTTTCACTCTGTTTTCTCCTATAGGGATACATGTATTTGGAACTCTAAATCAAACACGGTTTGTGCTAGCTCTTTGAAACTTGACACAGTAAAGCAGTTTCAAGTTCTATCTCTATGGTTTGTTTGCTGTTGATGTAGCCCTAAGCAGAGACTGGCGAGAATCACTTTCATGGGAAGGGCCTGCCAAGCTTCCAAAAAACTAAGAGTTGCCTGAAATATCAGCACACACTTTTTCACCCAATCTTGATGAAAGTTTCAGGTAATGATCAGTACACCAATCCCACTTGGCTCGCCAAATTTCGTTCTTCTAGGTGAAACCGTTCGTTGGCAGTAACCGGTTTCATTTTGTGGTTCACTCTGTTTTCTCCTATAGGGATACATGTATTTGGAACTCTAAATCAAACAGGGTTTGTGCTAGCTTTTGAACTTGACACAATAAAGCAGTTTCAAGTTCTATCTCTATGGTTTCTTTGCTGTTGATGTAGCCCTAAGCAGAGACTGGCGAGAATCACTTTCATGGGAAGGGCCTGCCAAGCTTCCAAAAAACTACGAGTTGCCTGAAATCTCAGCACACACTTTTTCACCCAATCTTGATGAAACTTTCAGGTAATGATCAGTACACCAATCCCACTTGGCTCGCCAAATTTCGTTCTTCCAGCTGAAACCGTTCGTTGGCAGTAACCGGTTTCATTTTGAAATTTCACTCTGTTTTCTCCTATAGGGATACATGTATTTGGAACTCTAAATCAAACACGGTTTGTGCTAGCTCTTTGAAACTTGACACCATAAAGCAGTTTCAAGTTCTATCTATATGATTTGTTTGCTGTTGATGTAGCCCTAAGCAGAGACTGGCGAGAATCACTTTCATAAAAAGGGCCTGCCAAGCTTCCAAAAAACTAGGAGTTGCCTGAAATGTCAGCACAAACTTTTTCACCCAATCTTTATGAAACTTTCAGGTAATGATCAGTACACCAATCCCACTTGGCTCGCCAAATGTCGTTCTTCTAGGTGAAACCGTTCTTTGGCAGTAACGGGTTTCATTTTGAGGTTTCACTCTGTTTTCTCCTATAGGGATACATGTATTTGGAACTCTAAATCAAACACGGTTTGTGCTAGCTCTTTGAAACATGACACAATAAAGCAGTTTCAAGTTCTATCTCTGTGGTTTTTTTGCTGTTGATGTAGCCCTAAGCAGAGACTGGCGAGAATCACTTTCATGGAAAGGGCCTGCCAAGCTTCCAAAAAACTACGAGTTGCCTGAAATCTCAGCACAGACTTTTTCACCCAATCTTGATGAAACTTTCAGGTAATGATCAGTACACCAATCCCACTTGGCTCGCCAAATCTCGTTCTTCTAAGTGAAACCGTTCGTTGGCAGTAACCGGTTTCATTTTGAGGTTTCACTCTGTTTTCTCCTATAGGGATACATGTATTTGGAACTCTAAATCAAACACGATTTGTGCTAGCTCTTTGTAACTTGACACAATAAAGCAGTTTCAAGTTGTATCTACATGGTTTCTTTGCTGTTGATGTAGCCCTAAGCAGAGACTGGCGAGAATCACTTTCATGGAAAGGGCCTGCCAAGCTTCCAAAAAACTACGAGTTGCCTGAAATCTCAGCACCCACTTTTTCACCCAATCTTGATGAAAATTTCAGGTAATGATCAGTACAAAATTCCCACTTGGCTCACCTAATCTCGTTCTTCTAGGTGAAACCGTTCGTTGGCAGTAACCGGTTTCATTTTGAGGTTTCACTCTGTTTTCTCCTATAGGGATACATGTACTTGGAACTCTAAATCAAACACGGTTTGTGCTAGCTCTTTGAAACTTGACACAATAAAGCAGTTTCAAGTTCTATCTACATGGTTTCTTTGCTGTTGAGGTAGCCCTAAGCAGAGACTGGCGAGAATCACTTTCATGGAAAGGGCCTGCCAAGCTTCCAAAAAACTACGAGTTGCCTGAAATCTCAGCACACACTTTTTCAACCAATCTTGATGAAACTTTCAGGTAATGATCAGTACACCAATCCCACTTGGTCGCCAAATCTCGTTCTTCTAGGTGAAACCGTTCGTTTGCGGTAACCGGTTTCATTTTGAGGTTTCACTCTGTTTTCTCCGATAGGGATACATGTACTTGGAACTCTAAATCAAACACGGTTTGTGCTAGCTCTTTGAAACTTGACACAATAAAGCAGTTTCAAGTTCTATCTCTGTGGTTTGTTTGCTGTTGATGTAGCCCTAAGCAGAGACTGGCGACAATCACTTTCATGGAAAGGGCCTGCCAAGCTTCCAAAAAACTACGAGTTGCCTGAAATCTCAGCACACACTTTTTCACCAATCTTGATGAAACTTTCAGGTAATGATCAGTACACCAATCCCACTTGGCTCGCCAAATTTCGTTCTTCCAGCTGAAACAGTTCGTTGGCAGTAACCGCTTTAATTTTGAAATTTCACTCTGTTTTCTCCTATAGGGATACATGTATTTGGAACTCTATATCAAACACGGTTTGTGCTAGCTCTTTGAAACTTGACACAATAAAGCAGTTTCAAGTTCTATCTCTATGGTTTGTTTGCTGTTGATGTAGCCCTAAGCAGAGACTGGTGAGAATCACTTTCTTGGAAAGGGCCTGCCAAGCTTCCAAAAAACTACGAGTTGCCTGAAATCTCAGCACACACTTTTTTCACCCAATCTTGATGAAACTTTCAGGTAATGATCAGTACACCAATCCCAATTGGCTCGCCAAATCTCGTTCTTCTAGGTGAAACCGTTCGTTGGCAGTAACCGGTTTCATTTTGAGGTTTCACTCTGTTTTCTCCTATAGGGATATATGTATTTGGAAATCTAAATCAAACACGGTTTGTGCTAGCTCTTTGAAACTTGACACCATAAAGCAGTTTCAAGTTCTATCTCTATGGTTTGTTTGCTGTTGATGTAGCCCTAAGCAGAGACTGGCGAGAATCACTTTCATGGAAAGGGCCTGCCAAGCTTCCAAAAAACTACGAGTTGCCTGAAATCTCAGCACACACTTTTTCACCCAATCTTGATGAAACTTTCAGGTAATGATCAGTACACCAATCCCAATTGGCTCGCCAAATTTCGTTCTTCTAGGTGAAACCGTTCGTTGGCAGTAACCGGTTTCATTTTGAGGTTTCACTCTGTTTTCTCCTATAGGGATACATGTATTTGGAACTCTAAATCAAACAGGGTTTGTGCTAGCTCTTTGAAACTTGACACCATAAAGCAGTTTAAAGTTCTATCTCTATGGTTTCTTTGCTGTTGATGTAGCCCTAAGCAGAGACTGGCGAGAATCACTTTCATGGAAAGGGCCTGCCAAGCTTCAAAAAAAACTACGAGTTGCCTGAAATATCAGCACACACTTTTTCACCCAATCTTGATGAAACTTTCAGGTAATGATCAGTACACCAATCCCAAATGGCTTGCCAAATCTCGTTCTTCTAGGTGAAACCGTTCGTTGGCAGTAACCGGTTTCATTTTGAGGTTTCACTCTGTTTTCTCCTATAGGGATACATGTATTTGGAACTCTAAATCAAACACGGTTTGTGCTAGCTCTTTGAAACTCTACACAATAAAGCAGTTTCAAGTTCTATCTCTATGGTTTGTTTGCTGTTGATGTAGCCCTAAGCAGAGACTGGCGAGAATCACTTTCATTGAAAGGGCCTGCCAAGATTCCAAAAAACTACGAGTTGCCTGAAATCTCAGCACACACTTTTTCACCCAATCTTGATGAACCTTTCAGGTAATGATCAGTACACCAATCCCACTTGGCTCGCCAAATTCTGTTCTTCTAGGTGAAACCGTTCGTTGGCAGTAACCGGTTTCATTTTGAGGTTTCACTCTATTTTCTCCTATAGGGATACATGTATTTTGAACTCTAAATCAAACACGGTTTGTGCTAGCTCTTTGAAACTTGACACAATAAAGCAGTTTCAAGTTCTATCTCTATGGTTTCTTTGATGTTGATGTAGCCCTAAGCAGAGACTGGCGAGAATCACTTTCATGGAAAGGGCCTGCCAAGCTTCCAAAAAACTACGAGTTGCCTGAAATGTCAG
Organism: Ictidomys tridecemlineatus; assembly: GCF_052094955.1. Lineage (NCBI taxonomy): Eukaryota > Metazoa > Chordata > Mammalia > Rodentia > Sciuridae > Ictidomys > Ictidomys tridecemlineatus. Next base: position 6,756 of record NW_027522550.1, on the reverse strand, counting down.
CACACACTTTTTCACCCAATCTTGATGAAACTTTCAGGTAATGATCAGTACACCAATCCCACTTGGCTCGCCAAATCTCGTTCTTCTAGGTAAAACCGTTCGTTGGCAGTAACCGGTTTCAATTTGAGGTTTCACTCTGTTTTCTCCTATAGGGATACATGTATTTGGAACTCTAAATCAAACAGGGTTTGTGCTAGCTCTTTGAAACTTGACACAATAAAGCAGTTTCAAGTTCTATCTCTATGGTTTCTTTGCTGTTGATGTAGCCCTAAGCAGAGACTGGCGAGAATCACTTTCATGGAAAGGGCCTGCCAAGCTTCCAAAAAACTACGAGTTGCCTGAAATGTCAGCACACACTTTTTCACCCAATCTTGATGAAACTTTCAGGTAATGATCAGTACACCAATCCCACTTGGCACGCCAAATCTCGTTCTTCTAGGTAAAACCGTTCGTTGGCAGTAACCGGTTTCAATTTGAGGTTTCACTCTGTTTTCTCCTATAGGGATACATGTATTTGGAACTCTAAATCAAACAGGGTTTGTGCTAGCTCTTTGAAACTTGACACAATAAAGCAGTTTCAAGTTCTATCTCTATGGTTTCTTTGCTGTTGATGTAGCCCTAAGCAGAGACTGGCGAGAATCACTTTCATGGAAAGGGCCTGCCAAGCTTCCAAAAAACTACGAGTTGCCTGAAATCTCAGCACACACTTTTTCACCCAATCTTGATGAAACTTTCAGGTAATGATTAGTACACCAATCCCACTTGGCTCGCCAAATTTCGTTCTTCTAGGTGAAGCCTTTCGTTGGCAGTAACCGGTTTCATTTTGAGGTTTCACTCTGTTTTCTCCTATAGGGATACATGTATTTGGAACTCTAAATCAAACACGGTTTGTGCTAGCTCTTTGAAACTTGACACAATAAAGCAGTTTCAAGTTCTATCTCTATGGTTTGTTTGCTGTTGATGTAGCCCTAAGCAGAGACTGGCGAGAATCACATTCATGGAAAGGGCCTGCCAAGCTTCCAAAAAACTACGAGTTGCCTGAAATGTCAGCACACACTTTTTCACCCAATCTTTATGAAACTTTCAGGTAATGATCAGTACACCAATCCCACTTGGCTCGCCAAATCTCGTTCTTCTAGGTAAAAACGTTCGTTGGCAGTAACCGGTTTCAATTTGAGGTTTCACTCTGTTTTCTCCTATAGGGATACATGTATTTGGAACTCTAAATCAAACAGGGTTTGTGCTAGCTCTTTGAAACTTGACACAATAAAGCAGTTTCAAGTTCTATCTCTATGGTTTCTTTGCTGTTGATGTAGCCCTAAGAAGGGACTGGCGAGAATCACTTTCATGGAAAGGGCCTGCCAAGCTTCCAAAAAACTACGAGTTGCCTGAAATGTCAGCACACACTTTTTCACCCAATCTTGATGAAACTTTCAGGTAATGATCAGTACACCAATCCCACTTGGCTCGCCAAATCTCGTTCTTCTAGGTAAAACCGTTCGTTGGCAGTAACCGGTTTCAATTTGAGGTTTCACTCTGTTTTCTCCTATAGGGATACATGTATTTGGAACTCTAAATCAAACAGGGTTTGTGCTAGCTCTTTGAAACTTGACACAATAAAGCAGTTTCAAGTTCTATCTCTATGGTTTCTTTGCTGTTGATGTAGCCCTAAGCAGAGACTGGCGAGAATCACTTTCATGGAAAGGGCCTGCCAAGCTTCCAAAAAACTACGAGTTGCCTGAAATCTCAGCACACACTTTTTCACCCAATCTTGATGAAACTTTCAGGTAATGATTAGTACACCAATCCCACTTGGCTCGCCAAATTTCGTTCTTCTAGGTGAAACCTTTCGTTGGCAGTAACCGGTTTCATTTTGAGGTTTCACTCTGTTTTCTCCTATAGGGATACATGTATTTGGAACTCTAAATCAAACATGGTTTGTGCTAGCTCTTTGAAACTTGACACAATAAAGCAGTTTCAAGTTCTATCTCTATGGTTTGTTTGCTGTTGATGTAGCCCTAAGCAGAGACTGGCGAGAATCACTTTCATGGGAAGGGCTTGCCAAGCTTCCAAAAAACTACGAGTTGCCTGAAATGTCAGCACACACTTTTTCACCCAATCTTGATGAAACTTTCAGGTAATGATCAGTACACCAATCCCACTTGGCTCGCCAAATCTCGTTCTTCTAGGTGAAACCGTTCGTTGGCAGTAACCGGTTTCATTTTGAGGTTTCACTGTGTTTTCTCCTATAGGGATACATGTATTTGGAACTCTAAATCAAACAGGGTTTGTGCTAGCTCTTTGAAACGTGACACAATAAAGCAGTTTCAAGTTCTATCTCTATGGTTTGTTTGCTGTTGATGTAGCCCTAAGCAGAGACTGGCGAGAATCACTTTCATGGGAAGGGCCTGCCAAGCTTCCAAAAAACTACGAGTTGCCTGAAATGTCAGCACACACTTTTTCACCCAATCTTGATGAAACTTTCAGGTAATGATCAGTACAACCAATCCCACTTGGCTCGCCAAATTTCGTTCTTCTAGGTAAAACCGTTCGTTGGCAGTAACCGGTTTCATTTTGAGGTTTCACTCTGTTTTCTCCTATAGAGATATATGTATTTGGAACTCTAAATCAAACACGGTTTGTGCTAGCTCTTTGAAACGTGACACAATAAAGCAGTTTCAAGTTCTATCTCTATGGTTGTTTGCTGTTGATGTAGCCCTAAGCAGAGACTGGCGAGAATCACTTTCATGGAAAGGGCCTGCCAAGCTTCCAAAAAACTAGGAGTTGCCGGAAATCTCATCACACACTTTTTCACCCAATCTTGATGAAACGTTCAGGTAATGATCAGTACAGCATCACACTTGGCTCGTCAAATCTCGTTCTTCTAGGTTAAACCGTTCGTTGGCAGTAACCGGTTTCATTTTGAGGTTTCACTCTGTTTTCTCCTATAGGGATACATGTATTTGGAACTCTAAATCAAACACGGTTTGTGCTAGCTCTTTGAAACTTGACACAATAAAGCAGTTTCAAGTTCTATCTCTATGGATTCTTTGCGGTTGATGTAGCCCTAAGCAGAGACTGGGGAGAATCACTTTCATGGAAAGGGCCTGCCAAGCTTCCAAAAAACTACGAGTTGCCTGAAATCTCAGCACACACTTTTTCATCCAATCTTGATGAAACTTTCAGGTAATGATCAGTACACCAATCCCACTTGGCTCGCCAAATCACGTTCTTCTAGGTGAAAAAGTTTCTTGGCAGTAACCGGTTTCATTTTGAGGTTTCACTCTGTTTTCTCCTATAGGGATACATGTATTTGGAACTCTAAATCAAACACGGTTTGTGCTAGCTTTTTGAAACTTGACACCATAAAGCAGTTTCAAGTTCTATCTCTATGGTTCCTTTGCTGTTGATGTAGCCCTAAGCAGAGACTGGCGAGAATCACTTTCATGGAAAGGGCCTGCCAAGCTTCCAAAAAAATACGAGTTGCCTGAAATGTCTGCACACACTTTTTCACCCAATCTTAATGAAACTTTCAGGTAATGATCAGTACACCAATCCCACTTGGCTCGCCAAATTTCGTTCTTCTAGGTGAAACCGTTCGTTGGCAGTAACCGGTTTCATTTTGAGGTTTCACTCTGTTTTCTCCTATAGGGATACATGTATTTGGAACTCTAAATCAAACACGGTTTGTGCTAGCTCTTTGTAACTTGACACAATAAAGCAGTTTCAAGTTGTATCTACATGGTTTCTTTGCTGTTGATGTAGCCCTAAGCAGAGACTGGCGAGAATCACTTTCATGGAAAGGGCCTGCCAAGCTTCCAAAAAACTACGAGTTGCCTGAAATCTCAGCACCCACTTTTTCACCCAATCTTGATGAAAATTTCAGGTAATGATCAGTACAAAATTCCCACTTGGCTCACCTAATCTCGTTCTTCTAGGTGAAACCGTTCGTTGGCAGTAACCGGTTTCATTTTGAGGTTTCACTCTGTTTTCTCCTATAGGGATACATGTACTTGGAACTCTAAATCAAACACGGTTTGTGCTAGCTCTTTGAAACTTGACACAATAAAGCAGTTTCAAGTTCTATCTCTATGGTTTGTTTGCTGTTGATGTAGCCCTAAGCAGAGACTGGCGAGAATCACTTTCATGGAAAGGGCATGCCAAGCTTCCAAAAAACTACGAGTTGCCTGAAATGTCAGCACACACTTTTTACCCAATCTTGATGAAACTTTCAGGTAATGATCAGTACACCAATCCCACTTGGCTCGCCAAATCTCGTTCTTCTAGGTAAAACCGTTCGTTGGCAGTAACCTTTTTCATTTTGAGGTTTCACTCTGTTTTCTCCTATAGGGATACATGTATTTGGAACTCTAAATCAAACAGGGTTTGTGCTAGCTCTTTGAAACTTGACACAATAAAGCAGTTTCAAGTTCTATCTCTATGGTTTCTTTGCTGTTGATGTAGCCCTAAGCAGAGACTGGCGAGAATCACTTTCATGGAAAGGGCCTGCCAAGCTTCCAAAAAACTACGAGTTGCCTGAAATCTCAGCACACACTTTTTCACCCAATCTTGATGAAACTTTCAGGTAATGATCAGTACACCAATCCCACTTGGCTCGCCAAATGTCGTTCTTCTAGGTGAAACTGTTCGTTGGCAGTAACCGGTTTCATTTTGAGGTTTCACTCTGTTTTCTCCTATAGGGATACATGTATTTGGAACTCTAAATCAAACATGGTTTGTGCTAGCTCTTTGAAACTTGACACAATAAAGCAGTTTCAAGTTCTATCTCTATGGTTTGTTTGCTGTTGATGTAGCCCTAAGCAGAGACTGGCGAGAATCACTTTCATGGGAAGGGCCTGCCAAGCTTCCAAAAAACTACGAGTTGCCTGAAATGTCAGCACACACTTTTTCACCCAATCTTGATGAAACTTTCAGGTAATGTTCAGTACACCAATCCCACTTGGCTCGCCAAATGTCGTTCTTCTAGGTGAAACCGTTCGTTGGCAGTAACCGGTTTCATTTTGAGGTTTCACTCTGTTTTCTCCTATAGGGATACATGTATTTGGAACTCTAAATCAAACAGGGTTTGTGCTAGCTCTTTGAAACTTGACACAATAAAGCAGTTTCAAGTTCTATCTCTATGGTTTGTTTGCTGTTGATGTAGCCCTAAGCAGAGACTGGCGAGAATCACTTTCATGGGAAGGGCCTGCCAAGCTTCCAAAAAACTACGAGTTGCCTGAAATGTCAACACACACTTTTTCACCCAATCTTGATGAAACTTTCAGGTAATGATCAGTACACCAATCCCACTTGGCTCGCCAAATGTCGTTCTTCTAGGTGAAACCATTCGTTGGCAGTAACCGGTTTCATTTTGAGGTTTCACTCTGTTTTCTAATATAGGGATACATGTATTTGGAACTCTAAATCAAACACGGTTTGTGCTAGCTCTTTGAAACTTGACACAATAAAGCAGTTTCAAGTTCTATCTCTATGGTTTGTTTGCTGTTGATGTAGCCCTAAGCAGAGACTGGCGAGAATCACTTTCATGGGAAGGGCCTGCGAAGCTTCCAAAAAACTACGAGTTGCCTGAAATCTCAGCACACACTTTTTCACCCAATATTGATGAAACTTTCAGGTAATGATCAGTACACCAATCCCACTTGGCTCGCCAAATTTCGTTCTTCTAGGTGAAACCGTTCGTTGGCAGTAACCGGTTTCATTTTGAGGTTTCACTCTGTTTTCTCCTATAGGGATATATGTATTTGGAACTCTAAATCAAACACGGTTTGTGCTAGCTCTTTGAAACTTGACACCATAAAGCAGTTTCAAGTTCTATCTCTATGGTTTGTTTGCTGTTCATGTAGCCCTAAGCAGAGACTGGCGAGAATCACTTTCATGGAAAGGGCCTGCCAAGCTTCCAAAAAACTACGAGTTGCCTGAAATCTCAGCACACACTTTTTCACCCAATCTTGATGAAACTTTCAGGTAATGATCAGTACACCAATCCCAATTGGCTCGCCAAATTTCGTTCTTCTAGGTGAAACCGTTCGTTGGCAGTAACTGGTTTCATTTTGAGGTTTCACTCTGTTTTCTCCTATAGGGATACATGTATTTGGAACTCTAAATCAAACAGGGTTTGTGCTAGCTCTTTGAAACTTGACACCATAAAGCAGTTTAAAGTTCTATCTCTATGGTTTCTTTGCTGTTGATGTAGCCCTAAGCAGAGACTGGCGAGAATCACTTTCATGGAAAGGGCCTGCCAATCTTCAAAAAACTACGAGTTGCCTGAAATCTCAGCACACACTTTTTCACCCAATCTTCATGAAACTTTCAGGTAATGATCAGTACACCAATCCCAAATGGCTTGCCAAATCTCGTTCTTCTAGGTGAAACCGTTCGTTGGCAGTAACCGGTTTCATTTTGAGGTTTCACTCTGTTTTCTCCTATAGGGATACATGTATTTGGAACTCTAAATCAAACACGGTTTGTGCTAGCTCTTTGAAACTCTACGCAATAAAGCAGTTTCAAGTTCTATCTCTATGGTTTCTATGCTGTTGACGTAGCCCTAAGCAGAGACTGGCGAGAATCACTTTCATGGAAAGGGCCTGCCAAGCTTCCAAAAAACTACGAGTTGCCTGAAATCTCAGCACACACTTTTTCACCCAATCTTGATGAAACTTTCAGGTAATGATCAGTACACCAATCCCACTTGGCTCGCCAAATTTCGTTCTTCTAGGTGAAACCGTTCATTGGCAG
>NW_027522549.1:0-102134 GCF_052094955.1 Ictidomys tridecemlineatus | reverse complement strand
AACCGTGTTTTATTTAGAGTTCCAAATACATGTATCCCTATAGGAGAAAACAGAGTGAAACCTAAAAATGAAAACGGTTACTGCAAACGAATGGTTTAACTTAGGAGACCGAAATTTGGTGAGCGACGTGGTTTTGGTGTACTGATCATTACCTGAAAGAATCATCAAGATTGGATGAAAAAATATTTGCTGAGATTTCAGGAAACTCGTAGTTTTTTGGAAGCTTGTCAACCCCTTTCCATGAAAGTGATTTTCGCCAGTCTCTGCTTTGGGCTACATCAACAGCAAACAAACCATAGAGAGAGAACTTGAAACTGCTTTATTGTGTCAAGTTTCAAAGAGCTAGCACAAACCGTGTTTTATTTAGAGTTCCAAATACATATATCCCTATAGGAGAAAACAGAGTGAAACCTAAAAATGAAAACGGATACTGCTAGGGAACGGTTTAACCTAGAAGAACGAAATTTGGTGAGCCAAGTGGTTTTGGTGTACTGATCATTACCTGAAAGAATCATCAAGATTGGGTGAAAAAATGTTGGCTAAGATTTCAGGCAACTCGTAGTTTTTTGGAAGCTTGGCAACCCCTATCCATGAAAATGATTTTCGCCAGTCTCTGCTTAGGGCTACATCAACAGCAAACAAACCATAAAGATAGAACTTGAAACTGCTTTATTGTGTCAAGTTTCAAAGAGCTAGCACAAACCGTGTTTGATTTAGAGTTCCAAATACATGTATCCCTATAGGAGAAAACAGAGTGAAACCTAAAAATGAAAACGGTTACTGCAAACGAACGGTTTACCCTAGAAGAACGAAATTTGGTGAGCCAAGTGGTTTCGGTGTACTGATCATTACCTGAAAGAATCATCAAGATTGGCTGAAAAAATGTTGGCTGAGATTTCAGGCAACTCGTAGTTTTTTGGAAGCTTGGCAACCCTTTTCCATGAAAGTGATTTTCGCCAGTCTCTGCTTAGGGCTACATCAAACGCAAACAAACCATAGAGATAGAACTTGAAACTGCTTTATTGTGTCAAGTTTCAAAGAGCTAGCACAAACCGTGTTTGATTTAGAGTTCAAATACATGTATCCCTATAGGAGAAAACAGAGTGAAACCTAAAAATGAAAACGGTTACTGCAAACGAACGGTTTAACCTCAAAGACCGAAATTTGGTGAGCCAAGTGGTTTTGGTGTACTCATCATTACCTGAAAGAATCATCTAGATTGGGTTAAAAAATGTTTGCTGAGATTTCAGGCAACTCGTAGTTTTTGGGAAGCTTGGCAACCCCTTTTTATGAAAGTGATTTTCGCCAGTCTCTGCTTAGGGCAACATCAACAGCAAACAAACCATAGAGATAGAACTTGAAACTGTTTATTGTGTCAAGTTTCAAAGGGCTAGAACAAACCGTGTTTGATTTATGGTTTTAAATACATGTATTCCTATAGGAGAAAAGAGAGTGAAACCTAAAAATGAAAATGGTTACTGCCAAAGAAGGGTTTCAACTAGAAGAACGAAATTTGGTGAGCCAAGTGGTTTTGGTTTACTGATTATTACCTGAAAGAATCATCAAGATTGGGTGAAAAAATGTTGGCTGAGATTTCAGGCAACTCGTAGGTTTTTGGAAGCTTGGCAACCCCTTTCCATGAAAGTGATTTTCGCCAGTCTCTGCTTAGGGCTACATCAACAGCAAACAAACCATAGAGATAGAACTTGAATCTGCTTTATTGTGTCAAGTTTCAAAGAGCTAGCACAAACCGTGTTTGATTTAGAGTTCCAAATACATGTATCCCTATAGGAGAAAACAGAGTGAAACCTACAAATGAAAACGGTTACTGCAAACGAACGGTTTAACTTAGGAGACCGAAATTTGGTGAGCGACGTGGTTTTGGTGTACTGATCATTACCTGAAAGAATCATCAAGATTGGATGAAAAAATATTTGCTGAAATTTCAGGCAACTCGTAGTTTTTTGGAAGCTTGTCAACCCCTTTCCATGAAAGTGATTTTCGCCAGTCTCTGCTTAGGGCTACATCAACAGCAAACAAACCATAGAGAGAGAACTTGAAACTGCTTTATTGTGTCAAGTTTCAAAGAGCTAGCACAAACCGTGTTTTATTTAGAGTTCCAAATACATATATCCCTATAGGAGAAAACAGAGTGAAACCTAAAAATGAAAACGGATACTGCCAGGGAACGGTTTAACCTAGAAGAACGAAATTTGGTGAGCCAAGTGGTTTTGGTGTACTGATCATTACCTGAAAGAATCATCAAGATTGGGTGAAAAAATGTTGGCTAAGATTTCAGGCAACTCGTAGTTTTTTGGAAGCTTGGCAACCCCTATCCATGAAAATGATTTTCGCCAGTCTCTGCTTAGGGCTACATCAACAGCAAACAAACCATAAAGATAGAACTTGAAACTGCTTTATTGTGTCAAGTTTCAAAGAGCTAGCACAAACCGTGTTTGATTTAGAGTTCCAAATACATGTATCCCTATAGGAGAAAACAGAGTGAAACCTAAAAATGAAAACGGTTACTGCAAACGAACGGTTTACCCTAGAAGAACGAAATTTGGTGAGCCAAGTGGTTTCGGTGTACTGATCATTACCTGAAAGAATCATCAATATTGGCTGAAAAAATGTTGGCTGAGATTTCAGGCAACTCGTAGTTTTTTGGAAGCTTGGCAACCCTTTTCCATGAAAGTGATTTTCGCCAGTCTCTGCTTAGGGCTACATCAAAAGCAAACAAACCATAGAGATAGAATTTGAAACTGCTTTATTGTGTCAAGTTTCAAAGAGCTAGCACAAACCGTGTTTGATTTAGAGTTCAAATACATGTATCCCTATAGGAGAAAACAGAGTGAAACCTAAAAATGAAAACGGTTACTGCAAACGAACGGTTTAACCTCAAAGACCGAAATTTGGTGAGCCAAGTGGTTTTGGTGTACTCATCATTACCTGAAAGAATCATCTAGATTGGGTTAAAAAATGTTTGCTGAGATTTCAGGCAACTCGTAGTTTTTGGGAAGCTTGGCAACCCCTTTTTATGAAAGTGATTTTCGCCAGTCTCTGCTTAGGGCTACATCAACAGCAAACAAACCATAGAGATAGAACTTGAAACTGTTTATTGTGTCAAGTTTTATAAAGCTAGCACAAACCGTGTTTGTTTTAGAGTTCCAAATACATGTATTCCTATAGGAGTAAACAGAGTGAAACCTAAAAATGAAACGGTTACTGCAAATGAACGGTTTAACCTAGAAGACCGAAATTTGGTGGCCCAAGTGGTTTTGGTGTACTGATCATTACCTGAAAGAATCATCAAGATTGGGTGAAAAAATGTTGGCTGAGATTTCAGGCAACTCGTAGTTTTTTAGAAGCTTTGCAACCCCTTTCCAATGAAGTGATTTTCGCCAGTCTCTACTTTGGGCTACATCAACAGCACACAAACCATACATATAGAACTTGAAACTGCTTTATTGTGTCAAGTTTCAAAGAGCTAGCACAAACCGTGTTTGATTTAGAGTTCCAAATACATGTATCCGTATAGGAGAAAACAGAGTGAAACCTAAAAATGAAAACGGTTACTGCAAACGAACGGTTTAACCTAGAAGAACGAAATTGGGTGAGCCTAGTGGTTTTGGTGTACTGATCATTACCTGAAAGAATCATCCAGATTGGGTGAAAAAATGTTGGCTGAGATTTCAGGCAACTCGTAGTTTTTTGGAAGCTTGGCAACCACTTTCCATGAAAGTGATTTTCGCCAGTCTCTGCTTAGGGCTAAATCAACAGCAAACAAACCATAGAGGTAGAACTTGAAACTGCTTTATTGTGTCAAGTTTCACAGAGCTAGCACAAACCGTGTTTCATTTAGAGTTCCAAATACATGTATCCCTATGGAGAAAACAGAGTGAAACAAAAAAATGAAAACGGTTACTGCCAACGAACGGATTAACCCAGAAGAACGAAATTTGGTGAGCCAAGTGGTTTTGGTGTACTGATCATTACCTGAAAGAAACATCAAGATTGGGTGAAAAAATGTTGGCTGAGATTTCAGGCAACTCGTAGTTTTTTGGAAGCTTGGCAACCCCTTTCCATGAAAGTGATTTTCGCCAGTCTCTGCTTAGGGCTAAATCAACAGCAAACAAACCATAGAGGTAGAACTTGAAACTGCTTTATTGTGTCAAGTTTCACAGAGCTAGCACAAACCGTGTTTCATTTAGAGTTCCAAATACATGTATCCCTATGGAGAAAACAGAGTGAAACAAAAAAATGAAAACGGTTACTGCCAACGAACGGATTAACCCAGAAGAACGAAATTTGGTGAGCCAAGTGGTTTTGGTGTACTGATCATTACCTGAAAGAAACATCAAGATTGGGTGAAAAAATGTTGGTGGAGATTTCAGGCAACTCGTAATTTTTTGGAAGCTTGGCAACCCTTTTCCATGAAAGTGATTATCGCCAGTCTCTGCTTAGGGCTACATCAACAGCAAACAAACCATAGAGATAGAACTTGAAACTGCTTTATTGTGTCAAGTTTCAAAGAGCTAGCACAAACCGTGTTCAATTTAGAGTTCCAAATACATGTATCCCTCTAGGAGAAAACAGAGTGAAAACTAAAAATGAAAACGGTTACTGCAAACGAACGGTTTACCGTAGAAGAACGAAATTTGGTGAGCCAAGTGGTTTTGGTGTACTGATCATTACCTGAAAAAATCATCAAGATTGGGTCTAAAAATGTTGGCTGAGATTTCAGGAAACTCGTATTTTTTTGGAAGCTTGGCAACCTTTTTCCATGAAAGTGATTTTCGCCAGTCTCTGCTTGGGGCTACATCAACAGCAAACAAACCATAAAGATAGAACTTGAAACTGCTTTATTGTGTCAAGTTTCAAAGAGCTAGCACAAACCGAGTTTGATTTAGAGTTCCAAATACATGTATCCAATAGGAAAAAACAGAGTGAAACCTAAAAATGAAAACGGTTACTGCAAACGAACGGTTAAACCTAGAAGAACGAAATTTGGAGAGCCAACTGGTTTTGGTGTACTGATCATTACCTGAAAGAATCATCAAGATTGGGTGAAAAAATGTTATCTGAGATTTAAGGCAACTCGTTGTTTTTTGGAAGCTTGGCAACCCCTTTCCATGAAAGTGATTTTCGCCAGTCTCTGCTTAGGGCTACATCAACAGCAAACAAACCATAGAGATATAACTTGAATCTGCTTTATTGTGTCAAGTTTCAAAGAGCTATCACAAACCGTGTTTGATTTAGAGTTCCAAATACATGTATCCCTATAGGAGAAAACAGAGTGAAACCTAAAAATGAAAACGGTTACTGCAAACGAACGGTTTAACTTAGGAGACCGAAATTTGGTGAGCCAAGTGGTTTTGGTGTACTGATCATTACCTGAAAGAATCATCAAGATTGGGTGAAAAAATGTTGGCTGAGATTTCCGGCAACTCGTACTTTTTGGAAGCTTGGAAGCCCCTTTCCATGGAAGTGATTTTCGCCAGTCTCTGCTTAGGGCTACATCAACAGCAAACAAATCATAGAGATAGAACTTGAAACTGCTTTATTGTGTCAAGTTTCAAAGAGCTAGCAAAAACCGTCTTTGATTTAGAGTTCCAAATACCTGTATCCCTATAGGAGAAAACAGAGGGAAACCTATAAATGAAAACGGTTAGTGTGAACGAACGGTTTAACCTAGAAGAACTTATTTTGGTGAGCCAAGAGGTTTTGGTGTACTGATCATTACCTGAAACGATCATCAAGGTTTTGTGAAAAAATGTTTCCTGAGATTTCAGGCTACTCGTAGTTTTTTGGAAGCTTGGCAACCCCTTTAAATAAAAGTGATTTTCGCCAGTCTCTGCTTAGGGCTACATCAACAGCAAACAAACCATAGAGATAGAACTTGAAACTGCTTTATTGTGTAAAGTTTCAAAGAGCTAGCACAAACCGTGTTTGATTTAGAGTTCCAAATACATGTATCCCTATAGGAGAAAACAGAGTGAAACCTAAAAATGAAAACGGTTACTGCAAACGAACGGTTTAACCTAGAAGACCGAAATTTGGTGAGCCAAGTTGTTTTGGTGTACTGATCATTACCTGAAACAATCATCAAGATTGGGTGAAAAATTTTGTGCTGTGATTTCAGGCAACTCGTAGTTTCTTGGAAGCTTGGCAACCTCTTTCCATGAAAGAGATTTTCGCCAGTCTCTGCTTAGGGCTACATCAACAGCATACAAACCATAGAGATAGAACTTGAAACTGCTTTATTGTGTCAGGTTTCAAAGGCTAGCACAAACTGTGTTTGATTTAGAGTTCCAAATACATGTATCCCTATAGGAGAAAACAGAGTGAAACCTAAAAATGAAAACGGTTACTGCAAACGAAAGGTTTAACCTAGATAAACGAAATTTGGTGAGCCAAGTGGTTTTTGTATACTGATCATTACCTGAAATAATCATCAAGATTGAGTGAAAAATTGTTTGCTGAGATTTCAGGCAACTGGTAGTTTTTTGGAAGCTTGGCAACCCCTTTCCATGAAAGTGTTTTTTGCCAGTCTCTTCTTAGGGCTACATCCACTGCAAACAAACCATAGAGATAGAACTTGAAACTGCTTTATTGTGTCAAGTTTCAAAGAGCTAGCACAAACCGTGTTTGATTTAGAGTATCAAATACATATATCCCTATAGGAGAAAACAGAGTGAAACCTTAAAATGAAAACGGTTACTGCAAACAAACGGTTTAAACTAGAAGAATGTAATTTTGTGAGCCAAGTGGTTTTGGTGTACTGATCATTACCTGAAAGAATCTTCAAGATTGGGTGAAAAAATGTTTGCTGAGATTTCAGTCAATTCGTAGTTTTTTGGAAGCTTGGCAACCCCTTTCCATGAAAGTGATTTTCGCCAGTCTCTGCTTAGGGCTACATCAACAGCAAACAAACCATAGAGATAGAACTTGAAACTGCTTTATCGTGTCAAGTTTCAAAGAGGTAGCACAAACCGTGTTTTATTTAGAGTTCCATATACTTATATCCCTATAGGAGAAAACAGAGTGAAACCTAAAAATGAAAACAGTTACTGCAAACAAACGGTTTAACCTAGAATAACGAAATTTCGTGAGCCTACTGGTTTTGGTGTACTGAATATTACCTGAAAGAATCATCAAGATTGGGTGAAAAAATGTTTGGTGAGATTTCAGGCAACTCCTAGTTTTTTGGAACCATGGCATACCCTTTAAATTAAAGTGATTTTCGCCAGTCTCTGCTTAGGGCTACATCAACAGCAAACAAACCGCAGAGACAGAACTTGAAACTGCTTTATTGTGTCACGTTTCAAAGAGCTAGCACAAACCGTGTTTGATTTAGAGTTCCAAATACATGTATCCCTATAGGAGAAAACAGAGTGAAACCTAAAAATGAAAACGGTTACTGCAAACGAACGGTTTAACATATAAGGACGAAATTTGGTGAGCCAAGTTGTTTTGGTGTACTGATCATTACCTGAAAGAATCATCAATATGGGGTGAAAAAATGTTTGCTGAGATTTTAGGAAACTCGTAGTTTTTCGGAAGGTTGGCAACCCCTTTTCATGAAAGTGATTTTCGCCAGTCTCTCCTTAGGGCTACATCAACAGCAAAGAAACTATAGAGATATACCTTGAAACTGCTTTATTGTGTCAAGTTTTAAAGAGCTAGCACAAACGGTGTTTCATTTAGAGTTCCAAATACATGTATCCGTATAGGAGAAAACACAGTGAAACCTAACAATGAAAACGGTTACTGCAAACGAACGATTTAACCTAGAAGAACGAAATTTGGTGAGCCAAGTGGTTTTGGTGTACTGATCATTACCTGAAAGAATCATCAAGTTTGGGTAAAAAAATGTTTGCTGAAATTTCAGGCAACTCGTAGTTTTTTGGAAGCTTGGCAACCCCTTTCCATGAAAGTGATTTTCGCCAGTCTCTGATAGGGCTACATCAACAGCAAACAAACCATAGAGATAGAACTTGAAACTGCTTTATTGTGTCAAGTTTCAAAGAGCTAGCAAAAAGCGTGTTTCATTTAGAGTTCCAAATACATGTATCCCTATAGGAGAAAGCACAGTGAAACCTTAAAATGAAAACGGTTACTGCAAACGAACGATTTAAACTAGAAGAACGAAATTTCGTGAGCCTACTGGTTTTGGTGTACTGAATATTACCTGAAAGAATCATCAAGATTGGGTGAAAAAATGTTTGGTGAGATTTCAGGCAACTCCTAGTTTTTTGGAACCATGGCATACCCTTTAAATTAAAGTGATTTTCGCCAGTCTCTGCTTAGGGCTACATCAACAGCAAACAAACCATAGAGATAGAACTTGAAACTGCTTCATTTTGTCAAGTTTCAAAGAGCTAGCACAAACCGTGTTTGATTTAGAGTCCCAAATACATGTATCCCTATAGGAGAAAACAAAGTGAAACCTAAAAATGAAAACGGTTACTACAAACGAACCGTTTAACCTAGAAGAACGAAATTTGGTGAGACAAGTGGTTTTGGTGTACTAATCATTATCTGTAAAAATCATTAAAATTGGGCGAAAAAATGTTTGCTTAGATTTCAGGAAACTCGTAGTTTTTTGGAAGCTTGGCAACCCCTTTCCATGAAAGTGATTTTCGCCAGTCTCTGCTTAGGGCTACATCAACAGCAAACAAACCATAGAGATAGAACTTGAAACTGCTTTATTGTTTCAAGTTTCAAAGAGCTAGCACAAACCGTGTTTGATTTAGAGTTCCAAATACATGTATCCCTATAGGAGAAAACAGAGTGAAACCTAAAAATGAAAACGGTTACTTAAAACGAACGGTTTAAACTAGAAGAACGAAATTTGGTGAGCCAAGTGGATTTGGTGTACTGATCATTACCTGAAAGAATAATCAAGATTGGGTGAGAAAATGTTTGCTTAGATTTCAGGCAACTCGTAGTATTTTGGAAACTTTGCAACCCCTTTCCATGAAAGTGATTTTCGACAGTCTCTGCTTAGGGCTACATCAACAGCAAACAAACCATAGAGATAGAACTTGAAACTGCTTTATTGTGTCAAGTATTAAAGAGCTAGCACAAACCGTGTTTGTTTTAGAGTTCCAAATACATGTATCCCTATAGGAGAAAACAGAGTGAAACCTAAAAATGAAAACGGTTACTGCAAACGATCGGTTAAACCTGGAAGAACGAAATTTGGTGAGCCATGTGGATTTGGTGTACTGATCATTACCTGAAAGAATAATCAAGATTGGGTGAGAAAATGTTTGCTTAGATTTCAGGCAACTCTTAGTTTTTTGGAAGCTTGGCAACCCCTTTCCATGAAAGTGATTTTCGCCAGTCTCTGCTTAGGGCTACATCAACAGCAAACAAACCATAGAGATAGAACTTGAAACTGCTTTATTGTGTCAAGTTTTAAAGAGCTAGCACAAACCGTGTTTGATTTAGAGTTCCAAATACATGTATCCCTATACGAGAAAACAGAGTGGACCTAAAAATGAAAACGGTTACTGCAAATGAACGGTTTAACCTAGAAGAACGAAACTTGGTGAGCCTAGTGGTTTTGGTGTACTGATCATTTCCTGAAAGAATCATCAAGATTGCGTGAAAAAATGTTTGCTGTGATTTCAGGCAACTTGTAGTTTTTTGGAAGCTTGGCAACCACTTTCCATGAAAGTGATTTTCGCCAGTCTCTGCTTAGGGCTACACCAACAGCAAACAAACCATAGAAACAGAACTTGAAACTGCTTCATTGTGTCAAGTTTCAAAGAGCTACCCCAAACCGTGTTTGATTTAGAGTTCCAAATACATGTATCCCTATAGGAGAAAACAGAGTGAAACCTAAAAATGAAAACGGTTACTGCCAACGAACGGTTTAACCTAGAGGAACGAAATTTGGTGAGCCAAGTGGTTTTGGTGTACTGATCATTACCTGAAAGAATCATCAAGATTGGGTGAAAAAATGTTTGCTGAGATTTCAGGCAACTCGTAGTTCTTTGGAAGCTTAGCAACCCCTTTCCATGAAAGTGATTTTCGCCAGTCTCTGCATAGGGCTACATCAACAGCAAACAAACCATAGAGATAAAACTTGAAACTGCTTTATTGTGTCAAGTTTCAAAGAGCTAGCACAAACCGCGTTTGATTTAGAGTTCCAAATACATGTATCCCTATAGGAGAAAACAGAGTGAAACCTAAAAATGAAAACGGTTACTGCAAACGAACGGTTTAATCTTGAAGACCGAAATTTGGTGAGCCAAGTGGTTTTGGTGTACTGATCATTACCTGAAAGAATTATCAAGATTGGGTGAAAAAATGTTTGCTGAGATTTCAGGCAACTCGTAGTTTTTTGGAAGCTTGGCAACCCCTTTAAATGAAAGTGATTTTCGCCAGTCTCTGCTTAAGGCTACATCAACAGCAAACAAACCATAGAGATAGAACTTGAAACTTCTTTATTGTGTCAAGTTTCAAAGAGCTAGCAAAAACCGTGTTTGATTTAGAGTTCCAAATACATGTATCCCTATAGCAGAAAACAGAGTGAAACCTAAAAATGAAAACGGTTACTACAAACGAACAGTTTAACCTAGAAGAACGAAATTTGGTGAGCCAAGTGGTTTTGGTGTACCGATCATTACCTGAAAGAATCATCAAGATTGGGTGAAAAAATGTTTGCTGAGATTTCAGGCAACTCGTAGTTTTTTGGAAGCTTGGCAACCCCTTTCAATGAAAGTGATTTTCGCCAGTCTCTGCTTAGGGCTACATCAACAGCAAACAAACCATAGAGATAGAACTTGAAACTGCATTATTGTGTCAAGTTTCAAAAAGCTAGCACAAACCGTGTTTGATTTAGAGTTCCAAATACATGTATCCCTAGAGGAGAAAACAGAGTGAAACCTAAAAATGAAAACGGTTACTGCCAACGAATGGTTTAACCTAGAAGAACGAAATTTGGTGAGCCAAGTGGTTTTGGTGTACTGATCATTACATGAAAGAATCATCAAGATTGGGTGAAAAAATGTTTGCTGATATTTCAGGCAACTCGTAGTTTTTTGGAAACTCAGCAACCCCTTTCCATGAAAGTGATTTTCGCCAGTCTCTGCTTAGGGCTACATCAACAGCAAACAAACCATAGGGATAGAACTTGAAACTGCTTTATTGTGTCAAGTTTCAAAGAGCTAGCACAAACCGTGTTTGATTTAGAGTTCCAAATACATGTATCCCTATAGGAGAAAACAGCGTGAAACCTAAAAATGAAAACGGTTACTGCAAACGAACGGTTTAACCTAGAAAAACTAAATTTGGTGAGCCAAGTGAGTTTGGTGTACTGATCATTACCTGAAAGAATCATCAAGATTGGGTGAAAAAATGTTTGCTGAGATTTCAGGCAACTCGTAGTTTTTTGGAAGCTTGGCAACCCCTTTCCATGAAAGTGATTTTCGCCAGTCTCTGCTTAGGGCTACATCAACAGCAAACAAACCATAGGATAGAACTTAAAACTGCTTTATTGTGTCAAGTGTCAAAGAGCTAGCACAAACCGTGTTTGATTTAGAGTTCCAAATACATGTATCCCTATAGGAGAAAACAGAGTGAAACCTAAAAATGAAAACAGTTACTGCCAACGAACGGTAGAACCTAGAAGAACGAAATTTGGTGAGCCAAGTGGTTTTGGTGTACTGATCATTACCTGAAAGAATCATCATGGCTGGGTGAAAAAATGTTTGCTGAGATTTCAGGCAACTTGTAGTTTTTTGGAAGCTTGGCAACCCCTTTCCATGAAAGTGATTTTCGCCAGTCTCTGCTTAGGGCTACATCAACAGCAAACAAACCATAGAGATAGAACTTGAAACTGCTTTATTGTGTCAAGTTTCAAAGAGCTAGCACAAACCGTGTTTCATTTAGAGTTCCAAATACATGTATCCCTATAGGAGAAAACAGAGTGAAACCTAAAAATGAAAACGGTTACATAAAACGAACGGTTTAAACTAGAAGAACGAAATTTGGTGAGCCAAGTGGTTTTGGTGTACTGATCATTACCTGAAAGAATCATCAAGATTGTGTGAAAAAATGTTTTTGATATTTCAGGCAACTCGTAGTTTTTTGGAAGCTTAGCAACCCCTATCTATTAAAATGATTTTCGCCAGTCTCTGCTTAGGGCTGCATCAACAGCAAACAAACCATAGAGATAGAACTTGAAACTGCTTCATTTTGTCAAGTTTCAAAGAGCTAGCACAAACCGTGTTTGATTTAGAGTCCCAAATACATGTATCCCTATAGGAGAAAACAAAGTGAAACCTAAAAATGAAAACGGTTACTGCAAACGAACGGTTTAACCTAGAAGAACGAAATTTGGTGAGCCAAGTGGTTTTGGTGTACTGATCATTATCTGTAAAAATCATTAAAATTGGGCGAAAAAATGTTTGCTGAGATTTCAGGCAACTCGTAGTTTTTTGGAAACTCAGCAACCCCTTTCCATGAAAGTGATTTTCGCCAGTCTCTGCTTAGGGCTACATCAACAGCAAACAAACCATAGGATAGAACTTAAAACTGCTTTATTGTGTCAAGTGTCAAAGAGCTAGCACAAACCGTGTTTGATTTAGAGTTCCAAATACATGTATCCCTATAGGAGAAAACAGAGTGAAACCTAAAAATGAGAACGGTTACTGCAAACGAACGGTTTAACCTAGAAGAACGAAATTTGGTGAGCCAAGTGGTTTTGGTGTACTGACCATTACCTGACAGAATCATCAAGATTGGGTGAAAAAATGTTTGCTGAGATTTCAGGCAACTCGTAGTTTTTTGGAAGCTTGGCAACCCCTTTCCATGAAAGTGCTTTTCGCCAGTCTCTGCTTAGGGCTACATCAACAGCAAACAAACCATAGAGATAGAACTTGAAACTGCTTTATTGTGTCAAGTTTCAAAGAGCTAGCACAAACCGTGTTTGATTTAGAGTTCCAAATACATGTATCCCTATAGGAGAAAACAGAGAGAAACCTAAAAATGAAAACGGTTACTGCAAACGAACGGTTTAACCAAGAAGAACGAAATTTGGTGAGCCAAGTGGTTTTGGTGTACTGATCATTACCTGAAAGAATCATCAAGATTGGCTGAAAAAATGTTTGCTGAGATTTCAGGCAACTCGTAGTTTTTTGGAAGCTTGGCAACCCCTTTCCATGAAAGTGATTTTCGCCAGTCTCTGCTTAGGGCTACATCAACAGCAAACAAACCATAGAGACAGAACTTGAAACTGCTTTATTGTGTCAAGTTTCAAAGAACTAGCACAAACCGTGTTTGATTTAGAGTTCCAAATACATGTATCCCTATAGGAGAAAACAGAGTGAAACCTAAAAATTAAAACGGTTACTGCAAACGAACGGTTTAAACTAGAAGAACGAAATTTGGTGAGCCAAGTGGATTTGGTGTAGTGATCATTACCTGAAAGAATCATCAAGATTGGGTGAGAAAATGTTTGCTTAGATTTCAGGCAACTCGTAGTTTTTTGGAAGCTTGGCAACCCCTTTCCATGAAAGTGATTTTTGCCAGTCTCTGCTTAGGGCTACATCAACAGCAAACAAACCATAGAGATAGAACTTGAAACTGCTTTATTATGTCAAGTTTCAAAGAGCTAGCACAAACTGTGTTTGATTTACAGTTCCAAATACATGTATCCCTATAGAAAAAAACAGAGTCAACCCTAAAAATGAAAACGGTTCTTGCAAACGAACAGTTTAACCTAGAACGAAATTTCGTGAGCCAAGTGGTTTTGGTGTACTGATCATTACCTGAAAGAATCATCAAGATTGCTTGAAAAAATGTTTGCTGAGACTTCAGGCAACTCGTAGTTTTTTGGAAGCTTGGCAACCCCTTTCCATGAAAGTGATTTTCGCCAGTCTCTGCTTAAGGCTACATCAACAGCAAACAAACCATAGAGATAGAACTTGAAACTTCTTTATTGTGTCAAGTTTCATAGAGCTAGCAAAAACCGTGTTTGATTTAGAGTTCCAAATACATGTATCCCTATAGCAGAAAACAGAGTGAAACCTAAAAATGAAAACGGTTACTGCAAACGAACGGTTTAACCTAGAAGACCGAAATTTGGTGAGCCAAGTGGATTTGGTGTACTGATCATTACCTGAAAGAATAATCAAGATTGGGTGAGAAAATGTTTGCTTAGATTTCAGGCAACTCTTAGTTTTTTGGAAGCTTGGCAACCCCTTTCCATGAAAGTGATTTTCGCCAGTCTCTGCTTAGGGCTACATCAACAGCAAACAAACCATAGAGATAGAACTTGAAACTGCTTTATTGTGTCAAGTTTCAAAGAGCTAGCACAAACCGCGTTTGATTTAGAGTTCCAAATACATGTATCCCTATAGGAGAAAACAGAGTGAAACCTAAAAATGAAAACGGTTACTTCAAACGAACGGTTTAACCTAGAAGAACGAAATTTGGTGAGCCAAGTGGTTTTGGTGTACTGATCATTACCTGAAAGAATCATCAAGATTGGGTGAAAAAAATTTTTGCTGAGATTTCAGGCAACTCGTAGTTTTTTGGAGGCTTGGCAACCCCTTTAAATGAAAGTGATTTTCGCCAGTCTCTGCTTAAGGCTACATCAACAGCAAACAAACCATAGAGATAGAACTTGAAACTTCTTTATTGTGTCAAGTTTCATAGAGCTAGCAAAAACCGTGTTTGATTTAGAGTTCCAAATACATGTATCCCTATAGCAGAAAACAGAGTGAAACCTAAAAATGAAAACGGTTACTGCAAACGAACGGTTTAACCTAGAAGAACGAAATTTGGTGAGCCAAGTGGTTTTGTTGTACCGATCATTACCTGAAAGAATCATCAAGATTGGGTGAAAAAATGTTTGCTGAGATTTCAGGCAACTCGTAGTTTTTTTGGATGCTTGGCAACCCCTTTCCATGAAAGTGATTTTCGCCAGTCTCTGCTTAGGGCTACATCAACAGCAAACAAACCATAGAGATAGAACTTGAAACTGCTTTATTGTGTCAAGTTTCAAAGAGCTACCCCAAACCGTGTTTGATTTAGAGTTCCAAATACATGTATCCCTATAGGAGAAAACAGAGTGAAACCTAAAAATGAAAACGGTTACTGCCAACGAACAGTTTAACCTAGAAGAACGAAATTTGGTGAGCCAAGTGGTTTTGGTGTACTGATCATTACCTGAAAGAATCATCAAGATTGGGTGAAAAAATGTTTGCTGAGATTTCAGGCAACTCGTAGTTTTTTGGAAGCTTGGCAACCACTTTCCATTAAAGTTATTTTTGCCAGTCTCTGCTTAGGGCTACATCAACAACAAACAAACCATAGAGATAGAACTTGAAACTTCTTTATTGTGTCAAGTTTCAAAGAGCTAGCACAAACCGTGTTTGATTTAGAGTTCCAAATACATGTTTCTGTATAGGAGAAAACAGAGTGAAACCTAAAAATGAAAACGGTTACTACAAACGACCGGTTTAACCTAGAAGAACGAAATTTGGTGAGCCAATGTCGCGACCCTCTTTGCCCGCAAGGAAGACGCGACTCAGGAATCTTCTTTCAGCAGTTTATTCAGGCCCTTGATATTCTTCTAATAATTCTTCTCCTACTTCTTCTACTACTACAGATGCCCCTCCCAGCCTTAATAAAGCACCGCGAACCCCAATGCAAAGCTGCCACGTGTACCCTTCTCACAGGGTGCTAGAAAATGACACGCCAACTTTCTCTGATAAGGAGCTGGGAACACGCCAACTCTCTTTGATATGGAGTTGTCCTTCACAGACCACAACGGAGCCAGCGCCATCATGTAATGGCGACCACAGTCCGCAGGAACGGCTCACCACAGCTCCCCCTTTTTGTTTCACTAAGACAATACAGGCGAGAGTAGAGGTCCTATCCCACTGTGCAAAAGTGGCTGTATAGTATGGCCAGCCCCAGGGGGCGCCTTCCCCAGATCTGACACCATATCAGCCGACGCCTTTTTTCGTGGGGTGGGGCGGAGACACGTCAAACCCGCATGCAATAGGACATGCTCCTTTTGAGGTCCCTCTTCTCAATGGATCACTCAAGTGCAGTGCCTAGCTTCGCATCCTGTATCGTGACGATTGTGAGTAAGAGGGAATAGCTGAGGTTTCACTGTGGCCATGCAGAAGTACAACTACAAACAAGTTGGCAGCACCCTGAAAGAAAGGCACGGACTTTAAAGTGATAGATAAAGACCAGTGTGGAAACCCTTCTGCGTGCAATGGCAACAAGACCCGCAGAGTGCAAGGGCTTTCCAGCACTAAGAGAAAGACAAAAGAAGGACATGTCGTACCCAGTGCAATGTTATAATAACTTGAGGTGCAACGACCATGTCAAAGGCACTAGTATAGAAACCCATCTGTGTGCAATGGTAGCAAGACCGGCAGAGTGCAAAGGCTTTCTGACACTAAGAGAATAATGAGGAAAGACATGTCAATCCCAGTGCAATGTTATAATAACTTGGGGTGCAATGACCATGTCAAAAGTTTAGTGCTTAAGATGCGCAAGCCAGACCTGTGGCGAGTTGCCAGTTTCTAAAGCAGCAAGAGCTTGTATGATCATAGCCTTATCTTGAGCACTACGAGCTTTAAGGCGACAGAGAAACCACAAACAGAGGAACATACCAAAACAACACAGTGCACCAAAAATGCCTACTCCCACCCACTCTTTAAAAAAGGAAAAAGCAGAAGATATCCAATTGGTGAATTGACCCAGAGTCACGGGATCGACACGGGTACTATTCAAGACAGCTATCTGGGTTAGTTGAGACTGGATCATGTCTACCGCTTCCATGGACCAATTTCCGGCCAGATATCCACCAATGATGTGGGAAGCATTTCTGGAATCATTAAATTTGACAGAGGTTATACATAAATGTGTACGTTGGTCAATGCAGCCTAAAAGTACGAGGTCAGCCAATTCTTCTACCTGAGCTTGAAGAAAATCTATTCTCTGGTTGGTAGCTAAAATCCCTGACAAAATATGTTGATTAATCGCATTTTGCGATTCAAGTATAGTGGACGTTTGTTGAACAACTTGATTAATAGTGGCAGCAGTTTGTACTTGACTGGACATTGCTACTCCGGCCGTAACTGCTGCAGCAGCAGATGCCACCATGGCTGTCACTATAGCTGCTGTGATTCCAAAATCTCTGCGGATTCTAAGTAGCTCTACAATAGGAAATTTATCTGGATCCGCAGTGACTGGTATTGGGACAAAAGTTGGAATTTTCATAATCACTGCTACAGTCCGAGAACCATTCCAACGCTCAGATAAGAAACAGGTAATAATAGAACAATCCAGCATCCTCGATGAGGTGTGATTAGCTAAAAGGAACAGGAACGGGGATTGGATACAGACCATTGCAGGAGGCAATGTGGCATAATGTAACAGAGAGTTGAACGAAACAGATGTAAGCCTATTACCTCATTCACTCTCCTTAGTAGTGCCAGAAACATTAGCCAGCCAACTTTTGGCCCCTAGTAATTGAGCCAATGCGGAAATATCGGCTGAAGCCCCCTTCTCATTGGAAATGAGCCATTGAAACCAGGACCAACCTGTTCCTGTAGAGGAGTTGGCATTGTTGTTAAAGTTATAAACATATCTCTTAAGAGGGGGAGAAAAGGAGAAACCTTTAGCAACTTGATGTTTCTCCCAAGAATGATCCTGACAAGGCGTAAATGTCGGGGGAAAACCAAAATTAGTGGTACAGTAAGGAGAGGCCTTGAAATGAGTGGCATTACAAGTACTATTAGAAGAAGGAGGCATTGGGATTAGTACCTCGGAGATAATAGCTAAAGTAGTTATGTTTAAAACAGAGCTAGTTGCGGGGGTCCCTGAGCCTGATTGCTTCCCTGAAACTACTTGGCTCAATACAGCACTGAGAATACTCCCTGAGACTCGACTAGACCGCAATGGGTCCTCCCAGTTAGTCAAATTTTCGGTCTTAAGGCTAATACAATTATTGTTCCCAAGACTGAAACAAAAAACTCCTGTGAGATTAACTTTAGACTGATTAAAAATATTTTCCATGTCCCCTCTAGGAGAGGTACAAGGAGCAGACATCTCACATGAGGTAGAAAAAAGAGTGGGGAGGACACTAGAATTACTATGAACTGGCATTGGCATTGGCCATGCCCGTGCCACTGCCCACCACTGCATTGGTGTCATCTGTACCGTTGGCACCAGCATCAGAGCCAGAGCACTCATCAGAATGAAGCTCCTCATCATGGGACTGTTGTGGCACCTCCTGCTGCTGGTTAGTAGATCTCGAGACTCTTCTTGTCAGGCGTTCAGGGATCCACAGCGGCTCCGTGCGATACTGGGGAAAAACACATACAGAGCCTCCTGCCCATGTCAGCACGGGGTCAGGGCCTTTCCATTGGCCCGTAAGAACATCCTTCCACTTAACATAGCCAGTCACAGAGGGCTGAGGGGACACATGTCTATCGGCCGCAGAGCGGCCATGAATATCCAAATTCAAAAAATTAATGGTAAAAAGAGCTAAGGACAGGCGTTCTTTAGGAGTGTGGTCAACTCCTATTCCCCCTTTTTGTTTTTCTAAGGTTTCTTTTAAGGTGCGGTGGGCACGTTCAACAATGCCTTGTCCTTGAGGATTGTAAGGCAACCCATGAGCAAGGTGTACTCCCATAGTAGAACAAAAAGATGTTAACTGTCTGCCCGTATAAGCAGGTCCATTATCAGTCTTAAGGGATGCAGGTGCACCCCATGCTGCCCATGCCTCTAAGCAATGAGTAATAACATTACGTGCCTTTTCTCCCGATAAAGCAGAAGCATGAATAATTCCAGAGTATGTGTCAATAGAAACATGTACATATTTGAGGTTACCAAAGTCAGGCACGTGAGTTACGTCCATTTGTCAGACGACCAATGGCTTCAATCCTCGTGGGTTTACACCATAAGTAGGAGGATGAAGAAATGTGACACAATGGGGACATTGTAATACTATCTGAGGAGCATCCGCTCTGTAGATGGAAAAACGTCTACGCAGTGTCATAGCATTGACATGAAAGTTGTGATGAAACAATTTAGCTTCTTCTAAGGAGGAGGCCAAGCATACCAACTGGCTTCTAGTTGTCGAGTCAGCACAGGCATTACCCTGTGATAACGGGCCAGGAAGAGAGGTGTGAGCCCGAATGTGCATTGGATAGAAAGGGGCAGTACGGCTACGGATAAGCTGTTGAAGCTGATTAAAGTAAGCAGACACAGTATGGGTGTCACTAATAGCTCCTACAGCCTCCAGAATTTTGAGCGCCTGTACCACATAGATGGAGTCCGAAATGAGATTGAAAGGAAAAGAACACTGTTTAAAAACTTCAATGACAATTTGTAGTTCTACCCATTGTGGATTTCCAGGAGCAAATTGATGCTGGACAGGGGGAGAGTCATTAATCACATAAGCTCCCATTCCAGACTTAGAGCCATCAGTAAAAATATTAACAGCCCCCGGAATTGGAGTGGGCGAAGTTACTCTAGGGAAAATGATAGGATGCTCTTTAACAAAATGGAGTAATGGATGAGAAGGGTAATGATTATCAATATCCCCTTGAAACGAGCAACATAGAATGGCCCAGTTGTCCAGAGTAGCACACAAAACATTAAGTTGAACTTTAGAATAGGGTATGATAAGAGAAGAAGGTGCTTGTCCAAAAAATTGAATGCTCTGTTGAATCCCCCTAAGTGCTAACGCTGCAACAGCATCAGGATAGTATTCTAAAGATTTTCCTGGGGATACATGTGGGTGGATCCATAGTAAAGGCCCATCTTGCCACAGTACTCCAGTAGGCTGCCGCATAGTGGCAAGCACACATAACTGGAAATGTTTATCACTCTGGAGCCTGCATAGAGTAGCATGTTGTATAGCTTCTTCTACTTTTATAAGGGCCGCTCTGGCCTCTTTAGTGAGGGTACGAGGGGAAGTAAGATCTGGATCACCCTTAAGAATAGCATACAAAGGCTGGAGCACGATATTAGTAATATGTAAATAACCTCTTATCCAATTAATATCTCCCAACAGTTTTTGAAAATCATTTAAAGTTTGGAGATCTTGAGTTCTTATAGTAACTTTGTGTGGTTTTAACATGTCATATCCAATCGTTGCTCCCAAATACTTAATAGAATCCCCTGTTTGAACCTTTTCAGGTGCAATATGTAATCCATACTGAGCTAACAACTTCACCAAGTCTTTATAGGCCTCATAAACTGACTGTTCTAATTTGGCTGCCAATAATACATCATCCATATAATGAATAATCTTGATGGAAAGATATTGTTGTCTGAGAGGTGCGAGTGCCTTCCCTACATACATCTGGCAAATCGTAGGACTGTTAGACATTCCCTGTGGTGAAACAACCCACTCAAACCTTTGATCTGGTTCCTCGTGATTACACGAGGGAAGGGTGAAGGCAAAACGCTGTGAGTCCTTAGGATGCAAAGGAATAGAAAAGAAACAGTCTTTAATGTCAATAGCAATGATATGCCAGCCCTGAGGAACAGAGGAAATCAGCGGCAGCCCTCTTTGTTTGGGCGTGGAAACTTCATCCTGAAACACTCCCGCCATATGGAGGCGGATCGGGAGGCTGTCCTTTCTTGAGCCCTTGCTTATCTCTGTTTCCTTTAGCTAAACTCCCTAGCTGCCGAGACAGCGTCTCTAGCTCCTCCTCATCATTATCTTCTACCTCTGACCCACTTTCGCATGGGGGCATGCGCAGCACACTGAGATCTGGATACAGTCTTTTCCCGTTCTCCACGCCCCGCACACTCCCCTCTTCCTGAGGCACTTCGCTCTCTGTTGTTTCTGATTTTTCTTCATGCAATTGTTCTAAAACCTCTTGCCCTTTAACAAGCGCTTCTTGGCATCTGCCATCCGTAAGGCAAATACGGACCATCTTCCAGAGGGGTATCACCCCGCCCTCTAGCATGCCCTGCTCACGAGCAAAGTCAAGGTCTTTGCCTGATTTATCCCAGCTGGGTGTAGTGAGGCTGCCTGAAAATGCAAACCACGGTGCAGCTGTATATACCCTCTGTAAAAATTTCTCTAAGGTACTGCGTTTCACCTCCAGTCCCTTGGAACGTAAAAGGGCATCGAGGGCTAGAAGGAGTGGACTTGAAGTCACAGCTCCCATAACGCAACACAAGAAAACACAGAAATCGAAAGTGAAAGTACACAAAACAAAAAGAACATACACAGAAAGAGAACAAAAATTCAGAGTGCAATTGCTATAAGATGTAGCGCCCTCTCTTTACAGAGGAGCTTCCTGCTTTTTAACAGCGGGTCCCACGTTAACTGGGACTTACGGGTGCACCTCCCTGACTGCTGAAAGTTGTGGTTCCTGGGTGTTTCTTTGTTTCTTTTCTCCCGGGTCTCGGCACCACTTGTCGCGACCCCCCTTGCCCGCAAGGAAGACGCGACTCAGGAATCTTCTTTCAGAAGTTTATTCAGGCCTTTGATATTCTTCTTATAATTCTTCTACTCTACTTCTACTACTCCTAGGATGCCCCTCCCAGCCTTAATAAAGCACCGCGAACCCCAATGCGAAGCTGCCACGTGTACCCTTCTCACAGGGTGCTAGAAAATGACATGCCAACTTTCTCTGATAAGGAGCTGGGAACACGCCAACTCTCTTTGATATGGAGTTGTCCTTCACAGACCACAACGGAGCCAGCGCCATCATGTAATGGCGACCACAGTCCGCAGGAACGGCTCACCACAGATCATTACCTGAAAGAATCATCAAGATTGGGTGAAAAAATGTTTGCTGAGATTTCAGGCAACTCGTAGTTTTTTGGAAGCTTGGCAACCCCTTTCCATGAAAGTGATTATCGCCAGTCTCTGCTTAGGGCTACAACAACAGCAAACAAACCATAAAGATAGAACTTGAAACTGCTTTATTGTGTCAAGTTTCAAAGAGCTAGCACAAACCGTGTTTCATTTAGAGTTCCAAATACATGTATCCCTATAGGAGAAAACAGAGTGAAACCTAAAAATGAAAACGGTTACTGCAAACGAACGGTTTAACCTAGAAGAACGAAATTTGGTGAGCCAAGTGGTTTTGGTGTACTGATCATTACCTGAAAGAATCATCAAGATTGGGTCAAAAAATGTTGGCTGAGATTTCAGGCAACTCGTAGTTTTTTGGAAGCTTGGCAACCCCTTTAAATGAAAGTGATTTTCGCCAGTCTCTGCTTAGGGCTACATCAACAGCAAACAAACCATAGGGATAGAACTTGAAACTGTTTTATTGTGTCAAGTTTCGAAGAGCTAGCACAAACCGTGTATGATTTAGAGTTCCAAATACATGTATACCTATTGTACGAAACAGAGTGAAACCTAAAAATGAAAACGGTTACTGCAAATGAACGGTTTAACCTAGAAGAACGAAATTTGGTGAGCCAAGTGGATTTGGTGTACTGATCATTACCTGAAAGAATAATCAAGATTGGGTGTGAAAATGTTTGCTTAGATTTCAGGCAACTCTTAGTTTTTTGGAAGCTTGGCAACCCCTTTCCATGAAAGTGATTTTCGCCAGTCTCTGCTTAGGGCTGCATCAACAGCAAACAAACCATATAGATAGAACTTGAAACTGCTTTACTGTTTCAAGATTCAAAGAGCTAACACAAACTGTGTTTGATTTAGAGTCCCAAATACATGTATCCGTATAGGAGAAAACAGAGTGAAACCTAAAAAGGAAAACGGTTACTGAAAACGAACGGTTTAACCTAGAAGAACGAAATTTGGGGAGCAAAGTGGTTTTGGTGTACTGATCATTACCTGACAGAATCATCAAGATTGGGTCAAAAAATGTTTGCTGAGATTTCAGGCAACTCGTAGTTTTTTGGAAGCTTGGCAACCCCATTCCATGAAAGTGATTTTCGCCAGTCTCTGATAGGGCTACATCAACAGCAAAAAACCATAGAGATAGAACTTGAAACAGCTTTATTGTGCCAAGTTTCAAAAAGCTAGAAAAAAACGTGTTTGATTTAGAGTTCCAAATACATGTATCCCTATAGGAGAAAACAAAGTGAAACCTAAAAATGAAAACGGATACTGCCAATGAACGGTTTAACCTAGAAGAACAAAATTTGGTGAGCCAAGTGGTTTTGGTGTACTGATCATTACCTGAAAGAATCATCAAGATTGGGTGAAAAAAATGTTTGCTGAGATTTCAGGATACTTGTAGTTTTTTGGAAGCTTGGCAACCCCTTTCAATGAAAGTGATTTTCGTCAGTCTCTGCTTAGGGCTACATCAACAGCAAACAAACCATAGAGATAGAACTTGAAACTTCTTTATTGTGTCAAGTTTCAAAGAGCTAGCACAAACCGTGTTTGATTTAGAGTTCCAAATACATTTATCCCTATAGGAGAAAACAGAGTGAAACCTAAAAATAAAAACGGTTACTGCAAACGAACGGTTTAACCTAGAAGAACTAAATTTGGTGAGCCAAGTGGTTTTGGTGTACTGATCATTACCTGAAAGAATCATCAAGATTGGGTGAAAAAATGTTGGCTGAGATTTCAGGCAACTCGTAGTTTTTTGGAAGCTTGGCAACCCCTTTACATGAAAGTGATTATTGCCAGTCTATGCTTAGGGCTACATCAACAGCAAAAAAACCATAGAGATAGAACTTGAAACTTCTTTATTGTGTCAAGTTTCAAAGAGCTAGCAAAAACCGTGTTTGATTTAGAGTTCCAAATACAAGTATTCGTATAGTACGAAACAGAGTGAAACCTAAAAATGAAAACGGTTACTGCAAACGAACGGTTTAACCTAGAAGAACAAAATTTGGTGATCCAAGTGGTTTTGGTGTACTGATCATTACCTGAAAGAATCATCAAGATTGGTGTAAAAATGTTTGCTGAGATTTCACGCAACTCGTAGTTTTTTGAAAGCTTGGCAACCCCTTTCAATTAAAGTGATTTTTGCCAGTCTCTGCTTAGGGCTACATCAACAGCAAACAAACCATAGAGATAGAACTTGAAACTGCTTTATTGTGTAAAGTTTCAAACAGATAGCACAAACCGTGTTTGATTTAGAGTTCCAAATACATGTAACCTTATAGGAGAAAACAGAGTGAAACCTAAAAATGAAAACGGTTACTTCAAAGGAACGGCTAAACCTAGAAGAAGGAAATTTGGGGAGCCAAGTGGTTTTGGTGTACTTATCATTACCTGAAAGAATCATCAAGATTGGGTCAAAAAATGTTTGCTGAGATTTCAGGAAACTCGTTGTTGTTTGGAAGCTTGGCAACCCCTTTCCATGAAAGTGATTTTCGCCAGTCTCTGCTTAGGGCTACATCAACAGCAAACAAACCAGAGATGGAACTTGAAACTGCTTTATTGTGTCAAGTTTCAAAGAGCTAGCACAAACCTGATTTAGAGTTCCAAATACATGTATCCCAATAGGAGAAAACAGAGTGAAACCTAAAAATGAAAACGGTTACTGCAAACGAATGGTTTAACCGAGAAGAACGAAATTTGGCGAGCCAAGTGGTTTTGGTTAACTGATCATTACCTGAAAGAATCATCAAGATTGGGTGAAAAAATGTTTGCTGAGATTTCAGGCAACTCGTAATTTTTTGGAAGCTTGGCAACCCCTTTCCATGAAAGTGATTTTCGCCAGTCTCTGCTTAGGGCTACATCAACAGCAAACAAACCATAGAGATAGAACTTGAAACTGCTTTATTGTGTCAAGTTTCAAAGAGCTAGCACAAACCGTGTTTGATTTAGAGTTTCAAATACATGTATCCCTATAGGAGAAAACAGAGTGAAACCTAAAAATGAAAACCTTTACTGCCAACGAAAGCTTTAACCTAGAAGAACGAAATTTGGTGAGCCAAGTGGTTTTGGTGTACTGATCATTACCTGAAAGAATCATCAAGATTGTGTGAAAAAATGTTTGCTGAGATTTTAGGCAACTCGTAGTTTTTTGGAAGCTTGGCAACCCCTTTCCATGAAAGTGATTTTCGCCACTCTCTGCTTCGGGCTACATCCACAGCAAACAAACCATAGAGATAGAACTTGAAACTGCTTTATTGTGTCAAGTTTCAAAGAGCTAGCACAAACCTGATTTAGAGTTCCAAATACATGTAATCCTATAGGAGAAAACAGAGTGAAACCTAAAAATAAAAACGGTTACTGCAAACGAACGGTTTAAACTAGAAGAACGAAATTTGGTGAGCCAAGTGATTTTGGTGAACTGATCATTACCTGAAAGAATCATCAAGATTGGGTGAAAAAATGTTTGCTGAGATTTCAGGCTACTCGTAGTTTTTTGGAAGCTTGGCAAACACTTTCCATGAAAGTGATTTTCGCCAGTCTCTGCTTAGGGCTACATCAACAGTAAAAAAACCATAGAGATAGAACTTGAAACTGCTTTATTGTGTCAAGTTTCAAAGAGCTAGCACAAACCGTGTTTGATTTAGAGTTCCAAATACATGTATCCCTATAGGAGAAAACAGAGTGAAACCTAAAAATGAAAACGGTTACTGCAAACGAACGGTTTAACCTAGAAGAACGAAATTTGGTGAGCCAAGTGGTTTTGGTGTACTGATCATTACCTGAAAGAATCATCAACATTGTGTGAAAAAATGTTTGCTGAGATTTCAGGCAACTCGTAGTTTTTTCGAAGCTTGGCAACCCCTTTCCATGAAAGTGATTTTCGCAACTCTCTGCTTAGGGCTACATAAACAGCAAACAAACCATAGAGATAGAACTTGAAACTGCTTTATTTTGTCAAGTTTCAAAGAGCTAGCACAAAACTGATTTAGAGTTCCAAATACATGTATCCCTATAGGAGAAAACAGAGTGAAACCTAAAAATGAAAACGGTTACTGCAAACGAACGGTTTAACCTAGAAGAACGAAATTTGGTGAGCCAAGTGGTTTTGGTGTACTGATCATTACCTGAAAGAATCATAAAGATTGGGTGAAAAAATGTTGGCTGAGATTTCAGGCAACTCGTAGTTTTTTGGAAACTTGGCAACCCCTTTCCATTACAGTGATTTTCGCCAGTCTCTGCTTAGGGCTACATCAACAGAAAACAAACCATAGAGATAGAACTTGAAACTGCTTTATTTTGTCAAGTTTAAAAGAGCTAGCACAAACCGTGTTTGATTTAGAGTTCCAAATACATGTATCCCTATAGGAGAAAACAGAGTGAAACCTAAAAATGAAAATAGTTACTACAAATGAACGGTTTAACCTAGAAGAACCAAATTTGGTGAGCCAAGTGGTTTTGGTGAACTGATCATTACCTGAAAGAATCATCAATATTGGGTGAAAAAATGTTTGCTGAGATTTCAGGCAACTCGTAGTTTTTTGGAAGCTTGGCAACCCCTTTCCATGAAAGTGATTTTCGCCAGTCTCTGCTTAGGGCTACAACAACAGCAAACAAACCACAGGGATAGAACTTGAAACTGCTTTATTGTGACAAGTTTCAAAGAGGCAGCACAAACCGTGTTTGATTTAGAGTTCCAAATACATGTATCCCTATAGGAGAAAACAGAGTGAAACCTAAAAATGAAAATGGTTACTGCAAACGAACGGTTTAACCTAGAAGAACGAAATTTGGTGAGCCAAGTGGTTTTGGTGTACTGATCATTACCTGAAAGAATCATCAAGATTGGGTGAAAAAATGTTTGCTGAGATTTCAGGCAACTCGTAGTTTTTTGGAAGCTTGGCAACCCCTTTACATGAAAGTGATTATTGCCAGTCTCTGCTTAGGGCTACATCAACAGCAAAAAAACCATAGAGATAGAACTTGAAACTTCTTTATTGTGTCAAGGTTCAAAGAGCTAGCACAAACCGTGTTTGATTTAGAGTTCCAAATACAAGTATTCGTATAGTACGAAACAGAGTGAAACCTAAAAATGAAAACG
The DNA here is from genome assembly GCF_052094955.1 of Ictidomys tridecemlineatus. Lineage (NCBI taxonomy): Eukaryota > Metazoa > Chordata > Mammalia > Rodentia > Sciuridae > Ictidomys > Ictidomys tridecemlineatus. The sequence continues at coordinate 75,213 of NW_027522549.1, read as the reverse complement.
GTTACTGCAAACGAACGGTTTAACCTAGAAGAACAAAATTTGGTGATCCAAGTGGTTTTGGTGTACTGATCATTACCTGAAAGAATCATCAAGATTGGTGTAAAAATGTTTGCTGAGATTTCACGCAACTCGTAGTTTTTTGAAAGCTTGGCAACCCCTTTCAATTAAAGTGATTTTTGCCAGTCTCTGCTTAGGGCTACATCAACAGCAAACAAACCATCGAGATAGAACTTGAAACTGCTTTATTGTGTAAAGTTTCAAACAGATAGCACAAACCGTGTTTGATTTAGAGTTCCAAATACATGTAACCTTATAGGAGAAAACAGAGTGAAACCTAAAAATGAAAACGGTTACTTCAAAGGAACGGCTAAACCTAGAAGAAGGAAATTTGGGGAGCCAAGTGGTTTTGGTGTACTTATCATTACCTGAAAGAATCATCAAGATTGGGTCAAAAAATGTTTGCTGAGATTTCAGGAAACTCGTTGTTGTTTGGAAGCTTGGCAACCCCTTTCCATGAAAGTGATTTTCGCCAGTCTCTGCTTAGGGCTACATCAACAGCAAACAAACCAGAGATGGAACTTGAAACTGCTTTATTGTGTCAAGTTTCAAAGAGCTAGCACAAACCTGATTTAGAGTTCCAAATACATGTATCCCTATAGGAGAAAACAGAGTGAAACCTAAAAATGAAAACGGTTACTGCAAACGAATGGTTTAACCGAGAAGAACGAAATTTGGCGAGCCAAGTGGTTTTGGTTAACTGATCATTACCTGAATGAATCATCAAGATTGGGTGAAAAAATGTTTGCTGAGATTTCAGGCAACTCGTAATTTTTTGGAAGCTTGGCAACGCCTCTCCATGAAAGTGATTTTCGCCAGTCTCTGCTTAGGGCTACATCAACAGCAAACAAACCATAGAGATAGAACTTGAAACTGCTTTATTGTGTCAAGTTTCAAAGAGCTAGCACAAACCGTGTTTGATTTAGAGTTTCAAATACATGTATCCCTATAGGAGAAAACAGAGTGAAACCTAAAAATGAAAACCTTTACTGCCAACGAACGGTTTAACCTAGAAGAACGAAATTTGGTGAGCCAAGTGGTTTTGGTGTACTGATCATTACCTGAAAGAATCATCAAGATTGTGTGAAAAAATGTTTGCTGAGATTTTAGGCAACTCGTAGTTTTTTGGAAGCTTGGCAACCCCTTTCCATGAAAGTGATTTTCGCCACTCTCTGCTTCGGGCTACATCCACAGCAAACAAACCATAGAGATAGAACTTGAAACTGCTTTATTGTGTCAAGTTTCAAAGAGCTAGCACAAACCTGATTTAGAGTTCCAAATACATGTAATCCTATAGGAGAAAACAGAGTGAAACCTAAAAATAAAAACGGTTACTGCAAACGAACGGTTTAACCTAGAAGAACGAAATTTGGTGAGCCAAGTGGTTTTGGTGAACTGATCATTCCCTGAAAGAATCATCAAGATTGGGTGAAAAAATGTTTGCTGAGATTTCAGGCTACTCGTAGTTTTTTGGAAGCTTGGCAAACACTTTCCATGAAAGTGATTTTCGCCAGTCTCTGCTTAGGGCTACATCAACAGTAAAAAAACCATAGAGACAGAAATTGAAACTGCTTTATTGTGTCAAGTTTCAAAGAGCTAGCACAAACCGTGTTTGATTTAGAGTTCCAAATACATGTATCCCTATAGGAGAAAACAGAGTGAAACCTAAAAATGAAAACGGTTACTGCAAACGAACGGTTTAACCTAGAAGAACGAAATTTGGTGAGCCAAGTGGTTTTGGTGTACTGATCATTACCTGAAAGAATCATAAAGATTGGGTGAAAAAATGTTGGCTGAGATTTCAGGCAACTCGTAGTTTTTTGGAAACTTGGCAACCCCTTTCCATTACAGTGATTTTCGCCAGTCTCTGCTTAGGGCTACATCAACAGAAAACAAACCATAGAGATAGAACTTGAAACTGCTTTATTTTGTCAAGTTTAAAAGAGCTAGCACAAACCGTGTTTGATTTAGAGTTCCAAATACATGTATCCGTATAGGAGAAAACAGAGTGAAACCTAAAATGAAAATAGTTACTACAAATGAACGGTTTAACCTAGAAGAACCAAATTTGGTGAGCCAAGTGGTTTTGGTGAACTGATCATTACCTGAAAGAATCATCAAGATTGGGTGAAAAAATGTTTGCTGAGATTTCAGGCAACTCGTAGTTTTTTGGAAGCTTGGCAACCCCTTTCCATAAAAGTGATTTTCGCCAGTCTCTACTTAGGGCTACAACAACAGCAAACAAACCACAGAGATAGAACTTGAAACTGCTTTATTGTGACAAGTTTCAAAGAGCCAGCACAAACCGTGTTTGATTTAGAGTTCCAAATACATGTATCCCTATAGGAGAAAACAGAGTGAAACCTAAAAATGAAAATGGTTACTGCAAACAAACGGTTTAACCTAGAAGAACCAAATTTGGTGAGCCAAGTGGTTTTGGTGTACTGATCATTACCTGAAAGAATCATCAAGATTGTGTGAAAAAATGTTTGCTGAGATTTCAGGCAACTCGTAGTTTTTTGGAAGCTTGGCAACCCCTTTCCATGAAAGTGATTTTCGCCACTCTCTGCTTAGGGCTACATCAACAGCAAACAAACCATAGAGATAGAACTTGAAACTGCTTTATTGTGTCAAGTTTCAAAGAGCTAGCACAAACCGTGTTTGATTTAGAGTTCCAAATACATGTATCCCTATAGGAGAAAACAGAGTGAAACCTAAAAATGAAAACGGTTACTGCAAACGAACGGTTTAACCTAGAAGAACGAAATTTGGTGAGCCAAGTGGTTTTGGTGTACTGATCATTACCTGAAAAAATCATCAAGATTGGTGAAAACATGTTTGCTGAGATTTCAGGTAACTTGTAGTTTTTTGGAAGCTTGGCAACCCCTTTCCATGAAAGTGATTTTCGTCAGTCTCTGCTTAGGGCTACATCAACAGCAAACAAACCATAGAGATAGAACTTGAAACTGCTTTATTGTGTCAAGTTTCAAAGAGCTAGCACAAACCGTGTTTGATTTAGAGTTCCAAATACATGTATCCCTATAGGAGAAAACAGAGTGAAACCAAAAATGAAAACGGTTACTGCAAACAAACGGTTTAACCTAGAAGAAGCAAATTTGGTGAGCCAAGTGGTTTGGTGTACTGATCATTACCTGGAAAAATCATCAAAATTGGGTGAAAAAATGTTTGTTGAAATTTCAGGCAACTCGTAGTTTTTGGAAGATTGGCAACCCCTTTCCATGAAAGTGATTTTCCCAAGTCTCTGATAGGGCTAAATCAACAGCAAACAAACCATAGAGATAGAACTTGAAACTGCTTTATTGTGTCAAGTTTCAAAGAGCTAGCACAAACCGTGTTTCATTTAGAGTTCCAAATACATGTATCCCTATAGGAGAAAACAGAGTGAAACCTAAAAATGAAAAAGGTTACTGGAAAAGAACGGTTTAACCTAGAAGAACGAACTTTGGTGAGCCTAGTTGTTCTGGTGTACTGATCATTACCTGAAAGAATCATCAAGATTGGGTGAAAAAATGTTTGCTGAGATTTCAGGCAACTCGTAGTTTTTTGGAAGCTTGGCAACCCCTTTCCATGAAAGTGATTTTTGCCAGTCTCGTCTTAGGGCTACATCAACAGCAAACAAACCATTGAGATAGAACTTAAAACTGCTTTATTGTGTCAAGTTTTAAAGAGCTAGCACAAACCGTGTTTCATTTAGAGTTCCAAATAAATGTATCCCTATAGGAGAAAACAGAGTGAAACCTAAATATGAAAACGGTTACTGCAAACGAACGGTTTAACCTAGAAGAACGAAATTTGGTGAGCCAAGTGGTTTTGGTGTACTGATCATTACCTGAAAAAATCATCAAGATTGGGTGAAAACATGTTTGCTGAGATTTCAGGCAACTTGTAGTTTTTTGGAAGCTTGGCAACCCCTTTCCATGAAAGTGATTTTCGCCAGTCTCTGCTTAGGGCTACATCAACAGCAAACAAACCATAGAGATAGAACTTGAAACTGCTTTATTGTGTCAAGTTTCAAAGAGCTAGCACAAACCGTGTTTGATTGAGATCCAAATACATGTATCCCTAAAGGAGAAAACAGAGTGAAACCTAAAAATGAAAATGGTTACTGCAAACGAACGTTATAACCTAGAAGAACGAAATTTGGTGAGCCAGGTGGTTTTGGTGTACTCATCATTACCTGAAAGAGTCATCAAGACTGGTTGAAAACATGTTTGCTGAGAAATCAGGCAACTCATAGTTTTTTGAAAGCTTGGCAACCCCTTTCCATGAAAGTGATTTTCGCCAGTCTCTGCTTAGGGCTACATCAACAGCAAACAAACCATAGAGATAGAACTTGAAACTGCTTTATTGTGTCAAGTTTCAAAGAGCTAGCACAAAACGTGTTTGATTTAGAGTTCCAAATACATGTATCCCTATAGCAGAAAAGAGAGTGAAACCTAAAAATGAAAACGGTTACTGCAAACGAACAGTTTAACCTAGAAAAACAAAATTTGTTGAGCCAAGTGGTTTTGGTGTACTCATCATTACCTGAAAGAATCATCAAGATTGGGTGAAAAAATGTTTGCTGAGATTTCAGGACTCGTAGTTTTTTGGAAGCTTGGCAACCCCTTTCCATGAAAGTGATTTTTGCCAGTATCTTCTTAGTGCTACATCAACAGGAAACAAACCATCGAGATAGAACTTGAAACTGCTTTATTGTGTCAAGTTTCAAAGAGCTAGCACAAACCGTGTTTCATTTAGAGTTCCAAATACATGTATCCCTATAGGAGAAAACAGATTGAAACCTTAAAATGAAAATGGTTACTGCAAACGAACGGTTTAACCTAGAAGAACGAAACTTGGTGAGCCTAGTGGTTTTGGTGTACTGATCATTACCTGAAAGAATCATCAATATTGGGTGAAAAAATGTTGGCTTAGATTTCAGGAAACTCGTAGTTTTTTGGAAGTTTGGCAACCCCTTTCCATGAAAGTCATTTTCGCCAGTCTCTGCTTAGGGCTACATCAAGAGCAAACAAACCATAGAGATAGAACTTGAAACTGCTTTATTGTGTCAAGTTTCAAAGAGCTAGCACAAACCGTGTTTGATTTAGAGTTCCAAATACATGTATCCCTATAGGAGAAAACAGAGTGAAACCTAAAAATGAAAACGGTTATTGCAAACGTACGGTTTAACCTAGAAGAACAAAATTTGGTGAGCCAAGTGGTTTTGCTCTACTGATCATTACCTGAAGGAATCATCAAGATTGGGTGAAAAAATGTGTGCTGAGATTTCAGGAAACTCGTAGTTTTTTGGAAGCTTGGCAACCCCTTTAAATGAAAGTGATTTTCGTTAGTCTCTGCTTAGGGTTACATCAACAGCAAAAAAACCATAGAGATAGAACTTGAAACTGCTTTATTGTGTAAAGTTTCAAAGAGCTAGCACAAACCGTGTTTGATTTAGAGTTCCAAGTACATGTCTCCCTATAGGAGAAAACAGAGGGAAACCTAAAAATGAAAACGGTTACTGGAAAAGAACGGTTTTACCTAGAAGAACGAACTTTGGTGAGCCTAGTTGTTCTGGTGTACTGATCATTACCTGAAAGAATCATCAAGATTGGGTGAAAAAATGTTTGCTGAGATTTCAGGCAACTCGTAATTTTTTGGAAGCTTGGCAACCCCTTTCCATGAATGTTATTTTTGCCAGTCTCTGCTTAGGGCTACATCAACAGCAAACAAACCATTGAGATAGAACTTAAAACTGCTTTATTGTGTCAAGTTTTAAAGAGCTAGCACAAACCGTGTTTCATTTAGAGTTCCAAATACATGTATCCCTATAGGAGAAAACAGAGTGAAACCTAAATATGAAAACGGTTACTGCAAACGAACGGTTTAACCTAGAAGAACGAAATTTGGTGAGCCAAGTGGTTTTGGTGTACTGATCATTACCTGAAAAAATCATCAAGATTGGGTGAAAACATGTTTGCTGAGATTTCAGGCAACTTGTAGTTTTTTGGAAGCTTGGCAACCCCTTTCCATGAAAGTGATTTTCGCCAGTCTCTGCTTAGGGCTACATCAACAGCAAACAAACCATAGAGATAGAACTTGAAACTGCTTTATTGTGTCAATTTTCAAAGAGCTAGCACAAACCGTGTTTGATTGAGATCCAAATACATGTATCCCTATAGGAGAAAACAGAGTGAAACCTAAAAATGAAAACGGTTACTGCAAACGAATGGTATAACCTAGAAGAATGAAAATTTGTGAGCCAAGTGGTTTTGGTGTACTGATCATTACCTTAAAGAATCATCAAATTGGGTGAAAAAATGTTTGCTGAGATTTCAGGCAACGCGTAGTTTTTTCGAAGCTTGGCAACCCCTTTCCATGAAAGTGATTTTCGCCAGTCTCTGCTTATGGCTACATCAACAGCAAACAAACCATAGAGATAGAACTTGAAACTGCTTTATTGTGTCAAGTTTCAAAGAGCTAGCACAAACCGTGTTTGATTTAGAGTTCCAAATACATGTATCCCTATAGGAGAAAACAGAGTGAAACCTAAAAATGAAAACGGTTACTGCAAATGAACGGTTTAACTTAGAAGAACGAAATTTGGTGAGCCAAGTGGTTTTGGTGTACTGATCATTACCTCAAAGAATTATCAAGATTGGGTGAAAAAAAGTTTGCTGAGATTTGAATAAAGTCGAATTTTTTGGAAGCTTGGCAACCCCTTTCCATGAAAGTGATTTTCGCCAGTCTCTGCTTAGGGCTACATCAACAGCAAACAAACCATAGAGATAGAACTTGAAACTGCTTTATTGTGTCAAGTTTCAAAGAGCTAGCACAAACCGTGTTTGATTTAGAGTTCCAAATACATGTATCCCTATAGGAGAAAACAGAGTGAAACCAAAAAATGAAAACGGTTACTGCAAACGAACGGTTTAACCTAGAAGAAGCAAATTTGGTGAGCCTAGTGGTTTGGTGTACTGATCATTACCTGGAAAAATCATCAAAATTGGGTGAAAAAATGTTTGTTGAAATTTCAGGCAACTCGTAGTTTTTTCGAAGCTTGGCAACCCCTTTCCATGAAAGTGATTTTCGCCAGTCACTGCTTAGGGCTACATCAACAGCAAACAAACCATAGAGAAAGAACTTGAAACTGCTTTATTGTGTCAAGTTTCAAAGAGCTAGCACAAAACGTGTTTGATTTAGAGTTCCAAATACATGTATCCCTATACCAGAAAAGAGAGTGAAACCTAAAAATGAAAACGGTTACTGCAAACGAACGGTTTAACCTAGAAGAACGAAATTTGGTGAGCCAAGTGGTTTTGGTGAACTGATCATTCCCTGAAAGAATCATCAAGATTGGGTGAAAAAATGTTTGCTGAGATTTCAGGCTACTCGTAGTTTTTTGGAAGCTTGGCAAACACTTTCCATGAAAGTGATTTTCGCCAGTCTCTGCTTAGGGCTACATCAACAGCAAACAAACCATAGAGATAGAACTTGAAACTGCTTTATTGTGACAAGTTTCAAAGAGCTAGCACAAACCGTGTTTGATTTAGAGTTCCAAATACATGTATCCCTATAGGAGAAAACAGAGTGAAACCTAAAAATGAAAACGGTTACTGCAAACGAACGGTTTAACCTAGAAGAACGAAATTTGGTGAGCCAAGTGGTTTTGGTGTACTGATCATTACCTGAAAGAATCATCAACATTGTGTGAAAAAATGTTTGCTGAGATTTCAGGCAACTCGTAGTTTTTTCGAAGCTTGGCAACCCCTTTCCATGAAAGTGATTTTCGCAACTCTCTGCTTAGGGCTACATCAACAGCAAACAAACCATAGAGATAGAACTTGAAACTGCTTTATTGTGTCAAGTTTCAAAGAGCTAGCACAAAACGTGTTTGATTTAGAGTTCCAAATACATGTATCCCTATACCAAAAAAGAGAGTGAAACCTAAAAATGAAAACGGTTACTGCAAACGAACGGTTTAACCTAGAAGAACAAAATTTGGTCAGCCAAGTCGTTTTCGTGTACTGATCATTACCTGAAAGAATCATCAAGATTGTTTGAAAAAATGTTTGCTGAGATTTCAGGGAACTCTTAGTTTTATGGAAGCTTTGCAACCCCTTTCCATGAAAGTGATTTTCGCCAGTCTCTGCTTAGGGCTACATCAACAGCAAACAAACCATAGGAATAGAACTTGAAACTGCTTTATTGTGTCATGTTTCAAAGTGCTAGCACAAACCGTGTTTGATTTAGAGTTCCAAATACAGGTATTCCTATAGGAGAAAACAGAGTGAAACCTAAAAATGAAAATGGTTACTGCAAACGAACGGTTTAACCTAGAAGAACGAAATTTGGTGAGCCAAGTGGTTTTGGTGTACTGATCATTACCTGACAGAATCATAAAGATTGGGTGAAAAAATGTTGGCTGAGATTTCAGGCAACTCGTAGTTTTTTGGAAGCTTGGCAACCCCTTTCCATTACAGTGATTTTCGCCAGTCTCTGCTTAGGGCTACATCAACAGAAAACAAACCATAGAGATAGAACTTGAAACTGCTTTATTTTGTCAAGTTTAAAACAGCTCGGACAAACCGTGTTTGATTTAGAGTTCCAAATACATGTATCCCTATAGGAGAAAACAGAGTGAAACCTAAAAATGAAAATAGTTAAGACAAATGAACGGTTTAACCTAGAAGAACCAAATTTGGTGAGCCAAGTGGTTTTGGTGTACTGATCATTACCTGAAAGAATCATAAAGATTGGGTGAAAAAATGTTGGCTGAGATTTCAGGCAACTCGTAGTTTTTTGGAAGCTTGGCAACCCCTTTCCATTACAGTGATTTTCGCCAGTCTCTGCTTAGGGCTACATCAACAGAAAACAAACCATAGAGATAGAACTTGAAACTGCTTTATTTTGTCAAGTTTAAAAGAGCTAGCACAAACCGTGTTTGATTTAGAGTTCCAAATACATTTTCTCCGTATAGGAGAAAACAGAGTGAAACCTAAAAATGAAAATAGTTAAGACAGATGAACGGTTTAACCTAGAAGAACGAAATTTGGTGAGCCAAGTGGTTTTGGTGTACTGATCATTACCTGAAAGAATCATCAAGATTGTGTGAAAAAATGTTTGCTGAGATTTCAGGCAACTTGTAGTTTTTTGAAAGCTTGGCAACCCCTTTCCATGAAAGTGATTTTCGCCACTCTCTGCTTAGGGCTACATCAACAACAAACAAAACATAGAGATAGAACTTGAAACTGCTTTATTGTGTCAAGTTTCAAAGAGCTAGCACAAACCGTGTTTCATTTAGAGTTCCAAATACATGTATCCCTATAGGAGAAAACAGAGTGAAACCTAAATATGAAAACGTTTACTGCAAACGAACGGTTTAACCTAGAAGAACAAAATTTGGTGAGCCAAGTGGTTTTGGTGTACTGATCATTACCTGAAAAAATCATCAAGATTGGTGAAAACATGTTTGCTGAGATTTCAGGCAACTTGTAGTTTTTTGAAAGCTTGGCAACCCCTTTCCATGAAAGTGATTTTCGCCAGTCTCTGCTTAGGGCTACATCAACAGCAAACAAACCATAGAGATAGAACTTGAAACTGCTTTATTGTGTCAAGTTTCAAAGAGCTAGCACAAACCGTGTTTGATTTAGAGTTCCAAATACATGTATCCCTATAGGAGAAAAGAGAGTGAAACCAAAAAATGAAAACGGTTACTGCAAACGAACGGTTTAACCTAGAAGAAGCAAATTTGGTGAGCCAAGTGGTTTGGTGTACTGATCATTACCTGGAAAAATCATCAAAATTGGGTGAAAAAATGTTTGTTGAAATTTCAGGCAACTCGTAGTTTTTTGGAAGATTGGCAACCCCTTTCCATGAAAGTGATTTTCCCAAGTCTCTGATAGGGCTAAATCAACAGCAAACAAACCATAGGGATAGAACTTGAAACTGCTTTATTGTGTCAAGTTTCACAGAGCTAGCACAAACCGTGTTTCATTTAGAGTTCCAAATACATGTATCCCTATAGGAGAAAACAGATTGAAACCTAAAAATGAAAACGGTTACTGCAAACGAACGTTTTAACCTAGAAGAACGAAATTTGGTGAGCCAGGTGGTTTTGGTGTACTGATCATTACCTGAAAGAATCATCAAGATTGGGTGAAAACATGTTTGCTGAGATTTCAGGAAACTCGTAGTTTTTTGGAAGCTTGGCAACCCCTTTCCATGAAAGTGATTTTCGCCAGTCTCTGCTTAGGGCTACATCAACAGCAAACAAACCATAGAGATAGAACTTGAAACTGCTTTATTGTGTCAAGTTTCAAAGAGCTAGCACAAAACGTGTTTGATTTAGAGTTCCAAATACATGTATCCGTATAGGAGTAAACAGAGTGAAACCTAAAAATGAAAACGGTTCCTGCAAACGAACGGTTGAACCTAGAAGAACGAAATTTGGTGAGCCAAGTGGTTTTGGTGTACTCATCATTACCTGAAAGAATCATCAAGATTGAGTGAAAAAATGTTTCCTGAGATTTCAGGACTCCTAGTTTTTTGGAAGCTTGGCAACCCCTTTCCATTAAAGTGATTTTTGCCAGTATCTTCTTAGGGCTACATCAACAGGAAACAAACCATAGAGATAGAACTTGAAACTGCTTTATTGTGTCAAGTTTCAAAGAGCTAGCACAAACCGTGTTTCATTTAGAGTTCCAAATACATGTATCCCTATAGGAGAAAACAGATTGAAACCTTAAAATGAAAACGGTTACTGCAAACGAACGGTTTAACCTAGAAGAACGAAACTTGGTGAGCCTAGTGGTTTTGGTGTACTGATCATTACCTGAAAGAATCATCAAGATTGGGTGAAAAAATGTTGGCTGAGATTTCAGGCAACTCGTAATTTTTTGGAAGTTTGGCAACCCCTTTCCATGAAAGTCATTTTCGCCAGTCTCTGCTTAGGGCTACATCAAGAGCAAACAAACCATAGAGATAGAACTTGAAACTGCTTTATTGTCTCAAGTTTCAAAGAGCTAGCACAAACCGTGTTTGATTTAGAGTTCCAAATACATGTATCCCTATAGGAGAAAACAGAGTGAAACCTAAAAATGAAAACGGTTATTGCAAACGTACGGTTTAACGTAGAAGAACGAAATTTGGTGAGCCAAGTGGTTTTGGTGTACTGATCATTACCTGAAAGAATCATCAAGATTGGGTGAAAAAATGTGTGCTGAGATTTCAGGCAACTCGTAGTTTTTTGGAAGCTTGGCAACCCCTTTAAATGAAAGTGATTTTCGTTAGTCTCTGCTTAGGGCTACATCAACAGCAAACAAACCATAGAGATAGAACTTGAAACTGCTTTATTGTGTCAAGTTTCAAAGAGCTAGCACAAACCGTGTTTGATTTAGAGTTCCAAGTACATGTCTCCCTATAGGAGAAAACAGAGGGAAACCTAAAAATGAAAACGGTTACTGCAAAAGAACGGTTTAACCTAGAAGAACGAACTTTGGTGAGCCTAGTTGTTCTGGTGTACTGATCATTACCTGAAAGAATCATCAAGATTGGGTGAAAAAATGTTTGCTGAGATTTCAGGCAACTCGTAGTTTTTTGGAAGCTTGGCAACCCCTTTCCATGAAAGTGATTTTCGCCTGTCTCTGCTTAGGGCTACATCAACAGCAAAAAAACCATAGAGATAGAACTTAAAACTGCTTTATTGTGTCAAGTTTTAAAGAGCTAGCACAAACCGTGTTTCATTTAGAGTTCCAAATACATGTATCCCTATAGGAGAAAACAGAGTGAAACCTAAATATGAAAACGGTTACTGCAAACGAACAGTTTAACCTAGAAGAACGAAATTTGGTGAGCCAAGTGGTTTTGGTGTACTGATCATTACCTGAAAAAATCATCAAGATTGGGTGAAAACATGTTTGCTGAGATTTCAGGCAACTTGTAGTTTTTTGGAAGCTTGGCAACCCCTTTCCATGAAAGTGATTTTCGCCAGTCTCTGCTTAGGGCTGCATCAACAGCAAACAAACCATAGAGATAGAACTTGAAACCGTTTTATTGTGTCAAGTTTAAAAGAGCTAGCACAAACCGTGTTTGATTTAGATCCAAATACATGTATCCCTATAGGAGAAAACAGAGTGAAACCTAAAAATGAAAACGGTTTCTGCAAACGAACGGTATAACCTAGAAGAATGAAAATTTGGGAGCCAAGTGGTTTTGGTGTACTGATCATTACCTGAAAGAATCATCAAATTGGGTAAAAAAATGTTTGCTGAGATTTCAGGCAACTCGTAGTTTTTTCGAAGCTTGGCAACCCCTTTCCATGAAAGTGATTTTCGCAACTCTATGCTTAGGGCTACATAAACAGCAAACAAACCATAGAGATAGAACTTGAAACTGCTTTATTGTGTCAAGTTTCAAAGAGCTAGCACTAACCTGATTTAGAGTTCCAAATACATGTATCCCTATAGGAGAAAACAGAGTGAAACCTAAAAATGAAAACGGTTACTGCAAACGAACGGTTTAACCTAGAAGAACGAAATTTGGTCAGCCAAGTGGTTTTGGTGTACTGATCATTACCTAAAAGAATCATCAAGATTGTTTGAAAAAATGTTTGCTGAGATTTCAGGGAACTCGTAGTTTTATGGAAGCTTGGCAACCCCTTTCCATGAAAGTGATTTTCGCCAGTCTCTGCTTAGGGCTACATCAACAGCAAACAAACCATAGAGATAGAACTTGAATCTGCTTTATTGTGTCGAGTTTCAAAGAGCTAGCACAAACCGTGTTTGATTTAGAGTTCGAAATACAGGTATCCCTATAAAAGAAAACAGAGTGAAACCTAAAAATGAAAATGGTTACTGCAAACGAATGGTTTAACCTAGAAGAACGAAATTTGGTGAGCCAAGTGGTTTTGGTGTACTGATCATTACCTGAAAGAATCATAAAGATTGGGTGAAAAAATGTTGGCTGAGATTTCAGGCAACTCGTATTTTTTTGGAAGCTTGGCAACCCCTTTCCATTACAGTGATTTTCGCCAGTCTCTGCTTAGGGCTACATCAACAGAAAACAAACCATAGAGATAGAACTTGAAACTGCTTTATTTTGTCAAGTTTAAAAGAGCTAGCACAAACCGTGTTTGATTGAGATCCAAATACATGTATCCCTATAGGAGAAAACAGAGTGAAACCTAAAAATGAAAACGGTTACTGCAAACGAACGGTTTAACCTAGAAGAACGAAATTTGGTCAGCCAAGTGGTTTTGGTGTACTGATCATTACCTAAAAGAATCATCAAGATTGTTTGAAAAAATGTTTGCTGAGATTTCAGGGAACTCGTAGTTTTATGGAAGCTTGGCAACCACTTTCCATGAAAGTGATTTTCGCCAGTCTCTGCTTAGGGCTACATCAACAGCAAACAAACTATAGAGATAGAACTTGAATCTGCTTTATTGTGTCAAGTTTCAAAGAGCTAGCACAAACCGTGTTTGATTTAGAGTTCCAAATACAGGTATCCCTATAAAAGAAAACAGAGTGAAACCTAAAAATGAAAATGGTTACTGCAAACGAATGGTTTAACCTAGAAGAACGAAATTTGGTGAGCCAAGTGGTTTTGGTGTACTGATCATTACCTGAAAGAATCATAAAGATTGGGTGAAAAAATGTTGGCTGAGATTTCAGGCAACTCGTATTTTTTTGGAAGTTTGGCAACCCCTTTCCATGAAAGTGATTTTCGCCAGTCTCTGCTTAGGGCTACATCAACAGAAAACAAACCATAGAGATAGAACTTGAAACTGCTTTATTTTGTCAAGTTTAAAAGAGCTAGCACAAACCGTGTTTGATTGAGATCCAAATACATGTATCCCTATAGGAGAAAACAGAGTGAAACCTAAAAATGAAAACGGTTACTGCAAACGAACGGTATAACCTAGAAGAATGAAAATTTGTGAGCCAAGTGGTTTTGGTGTCCTGATCATTACCTGAAAGAATCATCAAATTGGGTGAAAAAATGTTTGCTGAGATTTCAGGCAACGCGTAGTTTTTTCAAAGCTTGGCAACCCCTTTCCATGAAAGTGATTTTCGCCAGTCTCTGCTTATGGCTAAATCAACAGCAAACAAACCATAGAGATAGAACTTGAAACTGCTTTATGGTGTCAAGTTTCAAAGAGCTAACACAAACCGTGTTTGATTTAGAGTTCCAAATACATGTATCCCTATAGGAGAAAACAGAGTGAAACCTAAAAATGAAAACGGTTACTGCAAATGAACGGTTTAACTTAGAAGAACGAAATTTGGTGAGCCAAGTGGTTTTGGTGTACTGATCATTACCTGAAAGAATTATCAAGATTGGGTGAAAAAATGTTTGCTGAGATTTCAGGAAACTCGTAGTTTTTTGGAAGCTTGGCAACCCCTTTCCATGAAAGTCATTTTCGCCAGTCTCTGCTTAGGGCTACATCAACAGAAAACAAACCATAGAGATAGAACTTGAAACTGCTTTATTTTGTCAAGTTTAAAAGAGCTAGCACAAACCGTGTTTGATTTAGAGTTCCAAATACATGTATCCCTATAGGAGAAAACAGAGTGAAACCTAAAAATGAAAATAGTTAAGACAAATGAACGGTTTAACCTAGAAGAACCAAATTTGGTGAGCCAAGTGGTTTTGGTGTACTGATCATTACCTGATAGAATCATCAAGATTGTGTGAAAAAATGTTTGCTGAGATTTCAGGCAACTTGTAGTTTTTTGAAAGCTTGGCAACCCCTTTCCATTAAATTGATTTTCGCCACTCTCTGCTAAGGGCTACATCAACAACAAACAAAACATAGAGATAGAACTTGAAACTGCTTTATTGTGTCAAGTTTCAAAGAGCTAGCACAAACCGTGTTTCATTTAGAGTTCCAAATACATGTATCCCTATAGGAGAAAACAGAGTGAAACCTAAATATGAAAACGGTTACTGCAAACGAACGGTTTAACCTAGAAGAACAAAATTTGGTGAGCCAAGTGGTTTTGGTGTACTGATCATTACCTGAAAAAATCATCAAGATTGGTGAAAACATGTTTGCTGAGATTTCAGGCAACTTGTAGTTTTTTGAAAGCTTGGCAACCCCTTTCCATGAAAGTGATTTTCGCCAGTCTCTGCTTAGGGCTACATCAACAGCAAACAAACCATAGAGATAGAACTTGAAACTGCTTTATTGTGTCAAGTTTCAAAGAGCTAGCACAAACCGTGTTTGATTTAGAGTTCCAAATACATGTATCCCTATAGGAGAAAACAGAGTGAAACCAAAAAATGAAAACGGTTACTGCAAACGAACGATTTAACCTAGAAGAAGCAAATTTGGTGAGCCAAGTGGTTTGGTGTACTGATCATTACCTGGAAAAATCATCAAAATTGGGTGTAAAAATGTTTGTTGAAATTTCAGGCAACTCGTAGTTTTTTTGGAAGTTTGGCAACCCCTTTCCATGAAAGTGATTTTCCCAAGTCTCTGATAGGGCTAAATCAACAGCAAACAAACCATTGAGATAGAACTTGAAACTGCTTCATTGTGTCAAGTTTCAAAGAGGTAGCACAAACCGTGTTTCATTTAGAGTTCCAAATACATGTATCCCTATAGGAGAAAACAGAGTGAAACCTAAAAATGAAAACGGTTACTGCAAACGAACGTTTTAACCTAGAAGAACGAAATTTGGTGAGCCAGGTGGTTTTGGTGTACTGATCATTACCTGAAAGAATCATCAAGATTGGGTGAAAACATATTTGCTGAGATTTCAGGAAACTCGTAGTTTTTTGGAAGCTTGGCAACCCCTTTCCATGAAAGTGATTTTCGCCAGTCTCTGCTTAGGGCTACATCAACAGCAAACAAACCATAGAGATAGAACTGGAAACTGCTTTATTGTGTCAAGTTTCAAAGAGCTATCACAAAACGTGTTTGATTTAGAGTTCCAAATACATGTATCCCTATACCAGAAAAGAGAGTGAAACCTAAAAATGAAAACGGTTACTGCAAACGAACGGTTTAACCAAGAAGAACAAAATTTGGTCAGCCAAGTCGTTTTCGTGTACTGATCATTACCTGAAAGAATCATCAAGATTGTTTGAAAAAATGTTTGCTGAGATTTCAGGGAACTCTTAGTTTTATGGAAGCTTGGCAACCCCTTTCCATGAAAGTGATTTTCGCCAGTCTCTGCTTAGGGCTACATCAACAGCAAACAAACCATAGAAATAGAACTTGAAACTGCTTTATTGTGTCATGTTTCAAAGAGCTAGCACAAACCGTGTTTGATTTAGAGTTCCAAATACAGGTATCCCTATAGGAGAAAACAGAGTGAAACCTAAAAATGAAAATGGTTACTGCAAACGAACGGTTTAACCTAGAAGAACGAAATTTGGTGAGCCAAGTGGTTTTGGTGTCCTCATCATTACCTGACAGAATCATAAAGATTGGGTGAAAAAATGTTGGCTGAGATTTCAGGCAACTCGTAGTTTTTTGGAAGCTTGGCAACCCCTTTCCATTACAGTGATTTTCGCCAGTCTCTGCTTAGGGCTACATCAACAGAAAACAAACCATAGAGATAGAACTTGAAACTGCTTTATTTTGTCAAGTTTAAAAGAGCTAGCACAAACCGTGTTTCATTTAGAGTTCCAAATACATGTATCCCTATAGGAGAAAACAGAGTGAAACCTAAAAATGAAAATAGTTAAGACAAATGAACGGTTTAACCTAGAAGAACCAAATTTGGTGAGCCAAGTGGTTTTGGTGTACTGATCATTACCTGAAAGAATCATCAAGATTGTGTGAAAAAATGTTTGCTGAGATTTCAGGCAACTTGTAGTTTTTTGAAAGCTTGGCAACCCCTTTCCATTAAATTGATTTTCGCCACTCTCTGCTAATGGCTACATCAACAACAAACAAAACATAGAGATAGAACTTGAAACTGCTTTATTGTGTCAAGTTTCAAAGAGCTAGCACAAACCGTGTTTCATTTAGAGTTCCAAATACATGTATCCCTATAGGAGAAAACAGAGTGAAACCTAAATATGAAAACGGTTACTGCAAACGAACGGTTTAACCTAGAAGAACAAAATTTGGTGAGCCAAGTGGTTTTGGTGTACTGATCATTACCTGAAAAAATCATCAAGATTGGTGAAAACATGTTTGCTGAGATTTCAGGCAACTTGTAGTTTTTTGAAAGCTTGGCAACCCCTTTCCATGAAAGTGATTTTCGCCAGTCTCTGCTTAGGGCTACATCAACAGCAAACAAACCATAGAGATAGAACTTGAAACTGCTTTATTGTGTCAAGTTTCAAAGAGCTAGCACAAACCGTGTTTGATTTAGAGTTCCAAATACATGTATCCCTATAGGAGAAAACAGAGTGAAACCAAAAAATGAAAACGGTTACTGCAAACGAACGATTTAACCTAGAAGAAGCAAATTTGGTGAGCCAAGTGGTTTGGTGTACTGATCATTACCTGGAAAAATCATCAAAATTGGGTGTAAAAATGTTTGTTGAAATTTCAGGCAACTCGTAGTTTTTTGGAAGATTGGCAACCCCTTTCCATGAAAGTGATTTTCCCAAGTCTCTGATAGGGCTAAATCAACAGCAAACAAACCATAGAGATAGAACTTGAAACTGCTTTATTGTGTCAAGTTTCAAAGAGCTAGCACAAACCGTGTTTCATTTAGAGTTCCAAATACATGTATCCCTATAGGAGAAAACAGATTGAAACCTAAAAATGAAAACGGTTACTGCAAACGAACGTTTTAACCTAGAAGAACGAAATTTGGTGAGCCAGGTGGTTTTGGTGTACTGATCATTACCTGAAAGAATCATCAAGATTGGGTGAAAACATGTTTGCTGAGATTTCAGGAAACTCGTAGTGTTTTGGAAGCTTGGCAACCCCTTTCCATGAAAGTGATATTCGCCAGTCTCTTCTTAGGGCTACATCAACAGCAAACAAACCATAGAGATAGAACTTGAAACTGCTTTATTGTGTCAAGTTTCAAAGAGCTAGCACAAAACGTGTTTGATTTAGAGTTCCAAATACATGTATCCGTATAGGAGTAAACAGAGTGAAACCTAAAAATGAAAATGGTTACTGCAAACGAACGGTTTAACCTAGAAGAACGAAATTTGGTGAGCAAAGTGGTTTTGGTGTACTCATCATTACGTGAAAGAATCATCAAGATTGGGTGAAAAAATGTTTCCTGAGATTTCAGGACTCCTAGTTTTTTGGAAGCTTGGCAACCCCTTTCCATTAAAGTGATTTTTGCCAGTATCTTCTTAGGGCTACATCAACAGGAAACAAACCATAGAGATAGAACTTGAAACTGCTTTATTGTGTCAAGTTTCAAAGAGCTAGCACAAACCGTGTTTCATTTAGAGTTCCAAATACATGTATCCCTATAGGAGAAAACAGATTGAAACCTTAAAATGAAAACGGTTACTGCAAACGAACGGTTTAACCTAGAAGAACGAAACTTGGTGAGCCTAGTGGTTTTGGTGTACTGATCATTACCTGAAAGAATCATCAAGATTGGGTGAACAAATGTTGGCTGAGATTTCAGGCAACTCGTAATTTTTTGGAAGTTTGGCAACCCCTTTCCATGAAAGTCATTTTCGCCAGTCTCTGCTTAGGGCTACATCAAGAGCAAACAAACCATAGAGATAGAACTTGAAACTGCTTTATTGTGTCAAGTTTCAAAGAGCTAGCACAAACCGTGTTTGATTTAGAGTTCCAAGTACATGTCTCCCTATAGGAGAAAACAGAGGGAAACCTAAAAATGAAAACGGTTACTGCAAAAGAACAGTTTAACCTAGAAGAACGAACTTTGGTGAGCCTAGTTGTTCTGGTGTACTGATCATTACCTGAAAGAATCATCAAGATTGGGTGAAAAAATGTTTGCTGAGATTTCAGGCAACTCGTAGTTTTTTGGAAGCTTGGCAACCCCTTTCCATGAAAGTGATTTTCGCCAGTCTCTGCTTAGGGCTACATCAACAGCAAAAAAACCATAGAGATAGAACTTAAAACTGCTTTATTGTGTCAAGTTTTAAAGAGCTAGCACAAACCGTGTTTCATTTAGAGTTCCAAATACATGTATCCCTATAGGAGAAAACAGAGTGAAACCTAAATATGAAAACGGTTACTGCAAACGAACGGTTTAACCTAGAAGAACGAAATTTGGTGAGCCAAGTGGTTTTGGTGTACTGATCATTACCTGAAAAAATCATCAAGATTGGGTGAAAACATGTTTGCTGAGATTTCAGGCAACTTGTAGTTTTTTGGAAGCTTGGCAACCCCTTTCCATGAAAGTGATTTTCGCCAGTCTCTGCTTAGGGCTGCATCAACAGCAAACAAACCATAGAGATAGAACTTGAAACTGTTTTATTGTGTCAAGTTTAAAAGAGCTAGCACAAACCGTGTTTGATTTAGATCCAAATACATGTATCCCTATAGGAGAAAACAGAGTGAAACCTAAAAATGAAAACGGTTTCTGCAAACGAACGGTATAACCTAGAAGAATGAAAATTTGGGAGCCAAGTGGTTTTGGTGTACTGATCATTACCTGTAAGAATCATCAAGATTGTTTGAAAAAATGTTTGCTGAGATTTCAGGAAACTCGTAGTTTTTTGGAAGCTTGGCAACCCCTTTCCATGAAAGTGATTTTCGCAAGTCTCTGCTTAGGGCTACATCAACAGCAAACAAACCATAGAGATAGAACTTGAAACTGCTTTATTGTGTCAAGTTTCAAAGAGCTAGCACAAAACGTGTTTGATTTAGAGTTCCAAATACATGTATCCCTATAGCAGAAAAGAGAGTGAAACCTAAAAATGAAAACGGTTACTGCAAACGAACGGTTTAACCTAGAAGAACAAAATTTGGTCAGCCAAGTCGTTTTGGTGTACTGATCATTACCTGAAAGAATCATCAAGATTGTTTGAAAAAATGTTTGCTGAGATTTCAGGCAACTCGTAGTTTTTTAAAAGCTTGGCAACCCCTTTCCATGAAAGTGATTTTCGCCAGTCTCTGCTTAGGGCTACATCAACAGCAAACAAACCATAGAGATAGAACGTGAAACTGCTTTATTGTGTCAAGTTTCAAAGAGCCAGCACAAACCGTGTTTTTTATTTAGAGTTCCAAATACATGTATCCGTATAGGAGTAAACAGAGTGAAACATAAAAATGAAAACGGTTACTGCAAATGAACGGTTTAACCTAGAAGAACGAAATTTGGTGAGCCAAGTGGTTTTGGTGTACTCATTATTACCTGAAAGAATCATCAAGATTGGGTGAAAAAATGTTTGCTGAGATTTCAGGACTCCTAGTTTTTTGGAAGCTTGGCAACCCCTTTCCATTAAAGTGATTTTTGCCAGTATCTTCTTAGGGCTACATCAACAGGAAACAAACCATAGAGATAGAACTTGAAACTGCTTTATTGTGTCAAGTTTCAAAGAGCTAGCACAAACCGTGTTTCATTTAGAGTTCCAAATACATGTATCCCTATAGGAGAAAACAGATTGAAACCTTAGAATGAAAACGGTTACTGCAAACGAACGGTTTAACCTAGAAGAACGAAACTTGGTGAGCCTAGTCGATTTGGTGTACTGATCATTACCTGAAAGAATCATCAAGATTGGGTGAAAAAATGTTGGCTGAGATTTCAGACAACTCGTAATTTTTTGGAAGTTTGGCAACCCCTTTCCATGAAAGTCATTTTCCCCAGTCTCTGCTTAGGGCTACATCAAGAGCAAACAAACCATAGAGATAGAACTTGAAACTGCTTTATTGTCTCAAGTTTCAAAGAGCTAGCACAAACCGTGTTTGATTTAGAGTTCCAAATACATGTATCCCTATAGGAGAAAACAGAGTGAAACCTAAAAATGAAAACGGTTATTGCAAACGTACGGTTTAACCTAGAAGAACGAAATTTGGTGAGCCAAGTGGTTTTGGTGTACTGATCATTGCCTGAAAGAATCATCAAGATTGGGTGAAAAAATGTGTGCTGAGATTTCAGGCAACTCGTAGTTTTTTGGAAGCTTGGCAACCCCTTTAAATGAAAGTGATTTTCGTTAGTGTATGCTTAGGGCTACATCAACAGCAAACAAACCATAGAGATAGAACTTGAAACTGCTTTATTGTGTCAAGTTTCAAAGAGCTAGCACAAACCGTGTTTGATTTAGAGTTCCAAGTACATGTCTCCGTATAGGAGAAAACAGAGGGAAACGTAAAAATGAAAACGGTTGCTGCAAAAGAACGGTTTAACCTAGAAAACCAACTTTGGTGAGCCTAGTTGTTCTGGTGTACTGATCATTACCTGAAAGAATCATCAAGATTGGGTGAAAAAATATTTGCTGAGATTTCAGGCAACTCGTACTTTTTTGGAAGCTTGGCAACCCCTTTCCATGATAGTGATTTTCGCCATTCTCTGCTTAGGGCTACATCAACAGCAAAAAAACCATAGAGATAGAACTTAAAACTGCTTTATTGTGTCAAGTTTTAAAGAGCTAGCACAAACCGTGTTTCATTTAGAGTTATAAATACATGTATCCCTATAAGAGAAAACAGAGTGAAACCTAAATATGAAAACGGTTACTGCAAACGAACGGTTTAACCTAGAAGAACGAAATTTGGTGAGCCAAGTGGTATTGGTGTCCTGATCATTACCTAAAAAAATCATCAAGATTGGGTGAAAACATGTTTGCTGAGATTTCAGGCAACTTGTAGTTTTTTGGAAGCTTGGCAACCCCTTTCCATGAAAGTGATTTTCGCCAGTCTCTGCTTAGGGCTACATCAACAGCAAACAAACCATAGAGATAGAACTTGAAACTGCTTTATTTTGTCAAGTTTCAAAGAGCTAGCACAAACCGTGTTTGATTTAGATCCAAATACATGTATCCCTATAGGAGAAAACAGAGTGAAACCTAAAAATGAAAACGGTTTCTGCAAACGAACGGTATAACCTAGAAGAATGAAAATTTGTGAGCCAAGTGATTTTGGTGTACTGATCATTACCTGAAAGAATCATCAAATTGGGTAAAAAAATGTTTGCTGATATTTCAGGCAACACGTAGTTTTTTCGAAGCTTTGCCACCCCTTTCCATGAAAGTGATTTTTGCCAGTCTCTGCTTATGGCTACATCAACAGCAAACAAACCATAGAGATAGAACTTGAAACTGCTTTATTGTGTCAAGTTTCAAAGAGCTAGCACAAATCGTGTTTGATTTAGAGTTCCAAATACATGTATCCCTATAGGAGAAAACAGAGTGAAACCTAAAAATGAAAACGGTTACTGCAAACGAACGGTTTAACTTAGAAGAACGAAATTTGGTGAGCCAAGTGGTTTTGGTGTACTGATCATTACCTGAAAGAATTATCAAGATTGGGTGAAAAAAAGTTTGCTGAGATTTGAATAAACTCGAATTTTTTGGAAGCCTGGCAACCCCTTTCCATGAAAGTGATTTTCGCCAGTCTCTGCTTAGGGCTACATCAACAGCAAACAAACCATAGAGATAGAACTTGAAACTGCTTTATTGTGTCAAGTTTCAAAGAGCTAGCACAAACCGTGTTTGATTTAGAGTTCCAAATACATGTATCCCTATAGGAGAAAACAGAGTGAAACCTAAAAATGAAAACGGTTACTGCAAATGAACGGTTTAACCTAGAAAAACGAAATTTGGTGAGCCAAGTGGTTTTGGTGTATTGATCATACCTGAAAGAATCATCAAGATTGGGTGAAAAAATGTGTGCTGAGATTTCAGGAAACTCGTAGTTTTTTGGAAGCTTGGCCATCCTTTTAAATGAAAGTGATCTTCGCCAGTCTCTTCTTAGGGATAAATCAACAGCAAACAAACCATAGAGATAGAACTTGAAACTGCTTTATTTTGTCAAGTTTCAAAGAGTTAGCACAAACCGTGTTTGATTTAGAGTTTTAAATACATGTATCCCTATAGGAGAAAAGAGAGTGAAACCTAAAAATGAAAATGGTTATTGCAAATGAACGGTTTAACCTAGAAGAACTAAATTTGGTCAGCCAAGTGGTTTTGGTGTACTGATCATTACCTGAAAGAATCATCAAGATTGTTTGAAAAAATGTTTGCTGAGATTTCAGGAAACTCGTAGTTTTTTGGAAGCTTGGCAACCCCTTTCCATGAAAGTGATTTTCGCCAGTCTCTGCTTAGGGCTACATCAACAGCAAACAAACCATAGAGATAGAACATGAAACTGCTTTATTGTGTCAAGTTTCAAAGAGCTAGCACAAACCGTGTTTGATTTAGAGTTCCAAATACATGTATCCGTATAGGAGTAAACAGAGTGAAACCTAAAAATGAAAACGGTTACTGCAAACGAACGGTTTAACCTAGAAGAACGAAATTTGGTGAGCCAAGTGGTTTTGGTGTACTCATCATTACCTGAAAGAATCATCAAGATTGGGTGAAAAAATGTTTGCTGAGATTTCAGGCAACTTGTAGTTTTTTGGAAGCTTGGCAACCCCTTTCCATGAAAGTGATTTTCGCCAGTCTCTGCTTAGGGCTACATCAACAGCAAACAAACCATAGAGATAGAACTTGAAACTGCTTTATTGTGTCAAGTTTCAAAGAGCTAGCACAAATCGTGTTTGACTTAGAGTTCCAAATACATGTATCCCTATAGGAGAAAACAGAGTGAAAAATAAAATTGAAAACGGTTACTGCAAATGAACGGTTTAACTTAGAAGAACGAAATTTGGTGAGCCAAGTGGTTTTGGTGTACTGATCATTACCTGAAAGAATTATCAAGATTGGGTGAAAAAAAGTTTGCTGAGATTTGAATAAACACGAATTTTTTGGAAGCCTGGCAACCCCTTTCCATGAAAGTGATTTTCGCCAGTCTCTGCTTAGGGCTACATCAACAGCAAACAAACCATAGAGATAGAACTTGAAACTGCTTTATTGTGTCAAGTTTCAAAGAGCTAGCACAAACCGTGTTTGATTTAGAGTTCCAAATACATGTATCCCTATAGGAGAAAACAGAGTGAAACCTAAAAATGAAAACGGTTACTGCAAACGAACGGTTTAACCTAGAAAAACAAAATTTGGTGAGCCAAGTGGTTTTGGTGTATTGATCATACCTGAAAGAATCATCAAGATTGGGTGAAAAAATGTATGCTGAGATTTCAGGTAACTCATAGTTTTTTGGAAGCTTGGCCACCCTTTTAAATGAAAGTGATCTTCGCCAGTCTCTTCTTAGGGATAAATCACCAGCAAACAAACCATAGAGATAGAACTTGAAACTGCTTTATTTTGTCAAGTTTCAAAGAGTTAGCACAAACCGTGTTTGATTTAGAGTTTTAAATACATGTATCCCTATAGGAGAAAAGAGAGTGAAACCTAAAAATGAAAATGGTTATTGCAAATGAACGGTTTAACCTAGAAGAACTAAATTTGGTCAGCCAAGTGGTTTTGGTGTACTGATCATTACCTGGAAGAATCATCAAGATTGTTTGAAAAAATGTTTGCTGAGATTTCAGGAAACTCGTAGTTTTTTGGAAGCTTGGCAACCCCTTTTTATGAAAGTGATTTTCGCCAGTCTCTGCTTAGGGCTACATCAACAGCAAACAAACCATAGAGATAGAACTTGAAACTGCTTTATTGTGTCAAGTTTCAAAGAGCTAGCACAAAACGTGTTTGATTTAGAGTTCCAAATACATGTATCCCTATATCAGAAAAGAGAGTGAAACCTAAAAATGAAAACGGTTACTGCAAACGAACGGTTTGACCTAGAAGAACAAAATTTAGTCAGCCAAGTCGTTTTGGTGTACTGATCATTACCTGAAAGAATCATCAAGATTGTTTGAAAAAATGTTTGCTGAGATTTCAGGAAACTCGTAGTTTTTTGGAAGCTTGGCAACCCCTTTCCATGAAAGTGATTTTCGCCAGTCTCTGCTTAGGGCTACATCAACAGCAAACAAACCATAGAGATAGAACTTGAAACTGCTTTATTGTGTCAAGTTTCAAAGAGCTAGCACAAACCGTGTTTGATTTAGAGTTCCAAATACATGTATCCCTATAGGAGAAAACAGAGTGAAACCTAAAAATGAAAACGGTTACTGCAAACGAACGGTTTAACCTAGAAGAACGAAATTTGGTGAGCCAAGTGGTTTTGGTGTACTCATCATTACCTGAAATAATCATCAAGATTGGGTGAAAAAATGTTTGCTGAGATTTCAGGCAACTTGTAGTTTTTTGGAAGCTTGGCAACCCCTTTCCATGAAAGTGATTTTCGCCAGTCTCTGCTTAGGGCTACATCAACAGCAAACAAACCATAGAGATAGAACTTGAAACTGCTTTATTGTGTCAAGTTTCAAAGAGCTAGCACAAACCGTGTTTGATTTAGAGTTCCAAATACATGTATCCCTATAGGAGAAAACAGAGTGAAACCTAAAAATGAAAACGGTTACTGCAAACGAACGGTTTAACCTAGAAAAACAAAATTTGGTGAGCCAAGTGGTTTTGGTGTATTGATCATACCTGAAAGAATCATCAAGATTGGGTGAAAAAATGTATGCTGAGATTTCAGGTAACTCGTAGTTTTTTGGAAGCTTGGCCACCCTTTTAAATGAAAGTGATCTTCGCCAGTCTCTTCTTAGGGATAAATCAACAGCAAACAAACCATAGAGATAGAACTTGAAACTTCTTTATTTTGTCAAGTTTCAAAGAGTTAGCACAAACCGTGTTTGATTTAGAGTTTTAAATACATGTATCCCTATAGGAGAAAAGAGAGAGAAACCTAAAAATGAAAATGGTTATTGCAAATGAACGGTTTAACCTAGAAGAACTAAATTTGGTCAGCCAAGTGGTTTTGGTGTACTGATCATTACCTGGAAGAATCATCAAGATTGTTTGAAAAAATGTTTGCTGAGATTTCAGGAAACTCCTAGTTTTTTGGAAGCTTGGCAACCCCTTTTTATGAAAGGGATTTTCGCCAGTCTCTGCTTAGGGCTACATCAACAGCAAACAAACCATAGAGATAGAACTTCAAACTGCTTTATTGTGTCAAGTTTCAAAGAGCTAGCACAAAACGTGTTTGATTTAGAGTTCCAAATACATGTATCCCAATATCAGAAAAGAGAGTGAAACCTAAAAATGAAAACGGTTACTGCAAACGAACGGTTTGACCTAGAAGAACAAAATTTAGTCAGCCAAGTCGTTTTGGTGTACTGATCATTACCTGAAAGAATCATCAAGATTGTTTGAAAAAATGTTTGCTGAGATTTCAGGCAACTCGTAGTTTTTTAAAAGCTTGGCAACCCATTTCAATGAAAGTGATTTTCGCCAGTCTCTGCTTAGGGCTACATCAACAGCAAACAAACCATAGAGATAGAACTTGAAACTGCTTTATTGTGTCAAGTTTCAAAGAGCTAGCACAAACCGTGTTTGATTTAGAGTTCCAAATACATGTATCCCTATAGGAGAAAACATTTTGAAACCTTAAAATGAAAACGGTTACTGCAAATGAACGGTTTAACCTAGAAGAACGAAACTTGGTGAGCCTAGTGGTTTTGGTGTACTGATCATTACCTGAAAGAATCATCAAGATTGGGTGAAAAAATGTTGGCTGAGATTTCAGGGAACTCGTAATTTTTTGGAAGTTTGGCAACCCCTTTCCTTGAAAGTCATTTTCGCCAGTCTCTGCTTAGGGCTACATCAAGAGCAAACAAACCATAGAGATAGACCTTGAAACTGCTTTATTGTCTCAAGTTTCAAAGAGCTAGCACAAACCGTGTTTGATTTAGAGTTCCAAATACATGTATCCCTATAGGAGAAAACAGAGTGAAACCTAAAAATGAAAACGGTTATTGCAAACGTACGGTTTAACCTAGAAGAACGAAATTTGGTGAGCCAAGTGGTTTTGCTCTACTGATCATTACCTGAAAGAATCATCAAGATTGGGTGAAAAAATGTGTGCTGAGATTTCAGGCAACTCGTAGTTTTTTGGAAGCTTGGCAACCCCTTTAAATGAAAGTGATTTTCGTTAGTCTCTGCTTAGGGCTACATCAACAGCAAACAAACCATAGAGATAGAACTTGAAACTGCTTTATTGTGTCAAGTTTCAAAGAGCTAGCACAAACCGTGTTTGATTTAGAGTTCCAAGAACATGTCTCCCTATAGGAGAAAACAGAGGGAAACCTAAAAATGAAAACGGTTACTGCAAACGAACGGTTTAACCTAGAAGAACGAAATTTGGTGAGCCAAGTGGTATTGGTGTACTGATCATTACCTGAAAAAATCATCAAGATTGGGTGAAAACATGTTTGCTGAGATTTCAAGCAACTTGTAGTTTTTTGGAAGCTTGGCAACCCCTTTCCATGAAAGTGATTTCGCCAGTCTCTGCTTAGGGCTACATCAACAGCAAACAAACCATAAAGATAGAACTTGAAACTGCTTTATTGTGTCAAGTTTCAAAGAGCTAGCACAAAGCGTTTTTGATTTAGATCCAAATACATGTATCCCTATAGGAGAAAACCGAGTGAAACCTAAAAATGAAAACGGTTTCTGCAAACGAACGGTATAACCTAGAAGAATGAAAATTTGTGAGCCAAGTGGTTTTGGTGTACTGATCATTACCTGAAAGAATCATCAAATTGGGTAAAAAAATGTTTGCTGATATTTCAGGCAACGCGTAGTTTTTTCGAAGCTTTGCAACCCCTTTCCATGAAAGTGATTTTCGCCAGTCTCTGCTTATGGCTACATCAACAGCAAACAAACCATAGAGATAGAACTTGAAACTGCTTTATTGTGTCAATTATCAAAGAGCGAGCACAAGTCGTGTTTGATTTAGAGTTCCAAATACATGTTTCCCTATAGGAAAAAACAGAGTGAAACCTAAAAATGAAAACGGTTACTGCAAACGAACGGTTTAACTTAGAAGAAGGAAATTTGGTGAGCCAAGTGGTTTTGGTGTACTGATCATTACCTGAAAGAATTATCAAGATTGGGTGAAAAAAAGTTTGCTGAGATTTGAATAAACTCGAATTTTTTGGAAGCCTGGCAACCCCTTTCCATGAAAGTGATTTTCGCCAGTCTCTGCTTAGGGCTACATCAACAGCAAACAAACCATAGAGATCGAACTTAAAACTGCTTTATTGTGTCAATATTCAAAGAGGTAGCACAAACCGTGTTTCATTTAGAGTTCCAAATACATGTATCCCTATAGGAGAAAACAGATTGAAACCTTAAAATGAAAACGGTTACTGCAAACAAACGGTTTAACCTTGAAGAACGAAACTTGGTGAGCCTAGTGGTTTTGGTGTACTGATCATTACCTGAAAGAATCATCAAGATTGGGTGAAAAAATGTGTGCTGAGATTTCAGGCAACTCGTAATTTTTTGGAAGTTTGGCAACCCCTTTCCATGAAAGTCATTTTCGCCAGTCTCTGCTAAGGGCTACATCAAGAGCAAACAAACCATAGAGATAGAACTTGAAACTGCTTTATTGTCTCAAGTTTCAAAGAGCTAGCACAAACCGTGTTTGATTTAGAGTTCCAAATACATGTATCCCTATAGGAGAAAACAGAGTGAAACCTAAAAATGAAAACGGTTATTGCAAACGAACGGTTTAACCTAGAAGAACAAAATTTGGTGAGCCAAGTGGTTTTGCTCTACTGATCATTACGTGAAAGAATCATCAAGATTGGGTGAAAAAATGTGTGCTGAGATTTCAGGCAACTCATAGTTTTTTGGAAGCTTGGCAACCCCTTTAAATGAAAGTGATTTTCATTAGTCTCTGCTTAGGGCTACATCAACAGCAAACAAACCATAGAGATAGAAGTTGAAACTGCTTTATTGTGTCAAGTTTCAAAGAGCTAGCACAAACTGTGTTTGATTTAGAGTTCCAAGTACATGTCTCCCTATAGAAGAAAACAGAGTGAAACCTAAAAATGAAAACGGTTACTGCAAAAGAATGGTGTAATCTAGAAGAACGAACTTTGGTGAGCCTAGTTGTTCTGGTGTACTGATCATTACCTAAAAGAATTATCAAGATTGGGTGAAAAAATGTTTGCTCAGATTTCAGGCAACTCGTAGTTTTTGGGAAGCTTGGCAACCCATTTCCATGAAAGTGATTTTCGCCAGTCTCTGCTTAGGGCTACATCAACAGCAAACAAACCATAGAGATAGAACTTAAAACTGCTTTATTGTGTCAAGTTTTAAAGAGCTAGCACAAACCGTGTTTTATTTAGAGTTCCAAATACATGTATCCCTATAGGAGAAAACAAATTGAAACCTTATAATGAAAACGGTTACTGCAAACGAACGGTTGAACCTAGAAGAACAAAACTTGTTGAGCCTAGTGGTTTTGGTGTACTGATCATTACCTGAAAGAATCATCAAGATTGGGTGAAAAAATGTTTGCTGAGTTTTCAGGCAACTCGTAGTTTTTTGGAAGCTTGGCAACCCCTTTCCATGAAAGTGATTTCCGCAAGTCTCTGCTTAGGGGTACATCAACAGCAAACAAACCATAGAGATAGAACTTGAAACTGCTTTATTCTGTCAAGTTTCAAAGAGCTAGCACAAACCGTGTTTGATTTAGAGTTTCAAATACATGTATCCCTATAGGAGAAAACAGAGTGAAACCTAAAAATGAAAACGGTTACTGCAAACGAACGGTTTAACCTAGAAGAACGAAATTTGGTGAGCCAAGTGGTTTTGGTGTATTGATCATATCTGAAAGAATCATCAAGATTGGGTGAAAAAATGTGTGCTGAGATTTCAGGTAACTCGTAGATTTTGGAAGCTTGGCCACCCTTTTAAATGAAAGTGATCTTCGCCAGTCTCTTCTTAGGGATAAATCAACAGCAAACAAATCATAGAGATAGAACTTGAAACTGCTTTATTTTGTCAAGTTTCAAAGAGCTAGCACAAACCGTGTTTGATTTAGAGTTTTAAATACATGTATCCCTATACGAGAAAAGAGAGTGAAACCTAAAAATGAAAATTTTTATTGCAAATGAACGGTTTAACCTAGAACAACGAAATTTGGTCAGCCAAGTGGTTTTGGTGTACTGATCATTACCTGAAAGAATCATCAAGATCGTTTGAAAAAATGTTTGCTGAGATTTCAGGCAACTGGTAGTTTTTTAAAAGCTTGGCAACCCCTTTCCATGAAAGTTATTTTCGCCAGTCTCTGCTTAGGGCTACAT
Source organism: Ictidomys tridecemlineatus (assembly GCF_052094955.1). Lineage (NCBI taxonomy): Eukaryota > Metazoa > Chordata > Mammalia > Rodentia > Sciuridae > Ictidomys > Ictidomys tridecemlineatus. Next base: position 44,980 of record NW_027522549.1, on the reverse strand, counting down.
CAACAGCAAACAAACCATAGAGATAGAACTTGAAACTGCTTTATTGTGTCAAGTTTCAAAGAGCTAGCACAAACCGTGTTTAATTTAGAGTTCCAAATACAGGTATCCCTATAGGAGAAAACAGAGTGAAACCTAAAAATGAAAACGGTTACTTCAAACGAACGGTTTAACCTAGAAGAACGAAATTTGGTGAGCCAAGTGGTTTTGGTGTACTGATCATTAACTGAAGAATCATCAAGATTGGGTGAAAAAATATTTGCTGAGATTTTAGGCAACTCGTAGTTTTTTGGAAGCTTGGCAACAACTTTCCATTACAGTGATTTTCGCCAGTCTCTGCTTAGGGCTACATCAACAGAAAACAAACCATAGAGATAGAACTTGAAACTGCTTTATTTTGTCAAGTTTCAAAGAGCTAGCACAAACCGTGTTTGATTTAGAGTTTCAAATACATGAATCCATATAGGAGAAAACAAAGTGAAACCTAAAAATGAAACCGGTTACTGCAAACGAACGGTTTAACCTAGAAGAACGAAACTTGGTGAGCCAAGTGGTTTTGGTATACTGATCACTACCTGAAAGAATCATCAAGATTGGGTTAAAAAATGTTTGCTGACATTTCATGCAACACGTAGTTTTTTGGAAGCTTGGCAACCCCTTTAAATGAAAGTGATTTTCGCCAGTCTCTGCTTAGGGCTACATCAACAGCAAACAAACCATAGAGATAGAACTTGAAACTGCTTTATTGTGTCAAGTTTCAAAGAGCTAGCACAAACCGTGTTTGATGTAGAGTTCCAAATACATGTATTCCTATAGGAGAAAACAGAGTGATTCCTAAAAATGAAAACGGTTAGTGCAAACGAACGGTTTAAGTTAGCAGAACCAAATTTGGTGAGCCAAGTGGTTTTGGTGTACTGATCATTACCTGGAAGAATCATCAAGATTGGGTGAAAAAATGTTTTCTGAGATTTCAGGCAACTCGTAGTTTTTTTGGAAGATTGGCAAATCCTTTCAATGAAAGTGATTTTTCCCAGTCTCTGATAGAGCTAAATCAACAGCAAACAAACCATAGAGATAGAACTTGAAACTGCTTTATTGTGTCAAGTTTCAAAGAGCTAGCACAAACCGTGTTTGATTTAGAGTTCCAAATACATGTCTCCCTATAGGAGAAAACAGATTGAAACCTAAAAATGAAAACGGTTACTGCAAACGACCGTTTTAACCTAGAAGAACGAAATTTGGTGAGCCAAGTGATTTTGGTGTTCTGATCATTACGTGAAAGTATCATCAAGTTTGGGTGAAAACCTGTTTGCTGAGATTTCAAGAAACTCGTAGTTTTTTGGAAGCTTGGCAACCCCTTTCCATGAAAGTAATTTTCGCCAGTCTCTGCTTAGGGCTACATCAACAGCAAACAAACCATAGAGATAGAAGGTGAAACTGCTTTATTGTGTCAAGTTTAAAAGACCTAGCACAAACCGTGTTTGATTTAGAGTTCCAAATACATGTATCCCTATAGGAGAAAAGAGAGTGAAACCTAAAAATGAAAACGGTTAATGCAAACGAACGGTTTAACCTAGAAGAACGAAATTTGGTCAGCCGCGTGGTTTTGGTGTACTGATCATTACCTGTAAGGATCATCAAGATTGTTTGAAAAAATGTTTGCTGAGATTTCAGGCAACTCTTAGTTTTTTATAAGCTTGGCAACCCCTTTCCATGAAAGTGACTTTCGCCAGTCTCTGCGTAGGGCTACATCAACAGCAAACAAACCATAGAGATAGAACTTGAAACTGCTTTATTGTGTCAAGTTTCAAAGAGCTAGCACAAACCGTGTTTGATTTAGAGTTCCAAATACATGTATCCCTATATGAGAAAACAGAGTGAAACCTAAAAATGAAAACGGTTACTGCAAACGAATGGTTTAACCTAGAAGAACGAAATTTGGTGAGCCAAGTGGTTTTGGTATACTGATCACTACCTGAAAGTATTATCAAGATTGGGTGAAAACATGATTGCTGAGATTTCAGGCAACTCGTAGTTTTTTGGAAGCTTGGCAACCCCTTTCCATGAAAGTGATTTTCGCGAGTCTCTGCTTAGGGCTACATTAACAGCAAACAAACCATAGAGATAGAACTTGAAACTGCTTTATTGTGTCAAGTTTTAAAGAGCTAGCACAAAACGTGTTTGATTTAGAGTTCCAAATACATGTATCCCTATAGCAGAAAAGAGAGTGAAACCTAAAAATGAAAACGGTTACTGCAAACGAATGGTTTAACCTAGAAGAACGAAATTTGGTCAGCCAAGTCGTTTTGGTGTACTGATCATTACCTGAAAGAATCATCAAGATTGTTTAAAAAAATGTTTGCTGAGATTTCAGGCAACTCGTAGTTTTTTAAAAGCTTGGCAACCCCTTTCCATGAAAGTGATTTTCGCCAGTCTCTGCTTAGGGCTACATCAACAGCAAACAAACCATAGAGATAGAACTTGAAACTGCTTTATTGTGTCAAGTTTCAAAGAGCTAGCACAAACCGTGTTTGATTTAGAGTTCCAAATACATGTATCCCTATAGGAGAAAACAGAGTGATACCTAAAAATGAAAACGGTTACTGCAAACGAACGGTTTAACCTAGAAGAACGAAATTTGGTGAGCCAAGTGGTTTTGGTGTACTGATCATTACCTGAAAGAATCATCAAGATTGGGTGAAAAAATGTTTGCTGAGATTTCAGGCAACTCGTAGTTTTTTGGAAGCTTGGCCACCCCTTTCCATGAAAGTGATTTTCGCCAGTCTCTGCTAAGGGCTACATCAACAGCAAACAAACCATAGAGATAGAACTTGAAACTGCTTTAGTGTGTCAAGTTTCAAAGAGCTAGCACAAACCGTGTTTGATTTAGAGTTCCAAATACATGTATTTCTATAGGAGAAAACAGAGCGAAACCAAAAAATGAAAACGGTTACTACAAACGAACGGTTTAACCTTGAAGAAGCAAATTTGGTGAGCCTAGTGGTTTGGTGTACTGATCATTACCTGGAAGAATCATCAAAATTGGGTGAAAAAATGTTTGTTGAAATTTCAGGCAACTCGTAGTTTTTTGGAAGATTGTCAACCCCTTTCCATGAAAGTGATTATCCCAACTCTCTGATAGGGCTAAATCAACAGCATACAAACCATAGAGATAGAACTTGAAACTGCTTTACTGTGTCAAGTTTCAAAGAGCTAGCACAAACCGTGTTTCATTTAGAGTTCCAAATACATGTATCCTTATAGGAGAAAACAGATTGAAACCTAAAAATGAAAACGGTTACTGCAAACGAACGTTTTAACCTAGAAGAACGAAATTTGGTGAGCCAAGTGGTTTTGGTGTACTGATCATTACCTGACAGAATCATCAAGATTGGGTGAAAACATGTTTGCTGAGATTTCAGGCAACTCGTAGTTTTTTGGAAGCTTGGCAACCCCTTTCCATGAAAGTGATTTTCGCCAGTCTCTGCTTAGGGCTACATTAACAGCAAACAAACCATAGAGATAGAACTTGAAACTGCTTTATTCTGTCAAGTTTTAAAGAGCTAGCACAAAACTTGTTTGATTTAGAGTTCCAAATACATGTATCCCTATAGCAGAAAAGAGAGTGAAACCTAAAAATGAAAACGGTTACTGCAAACGAACGGTTTAACCTAGAAGAACGAAATTTGGTCAGCCAAGTCGTTTTGGTGTACTGATCATTACCTGAAAGAATCATCAAGATTGTTTGAAAAAATGTTTGCTGAGATTTCAATCAACTCGTAGTTTTTCAAAAGCTTGGCAACCCCTTTCCATGAAAGTGATTCTCGCCAGTCTCTGCTTAGGGCTACATCAACAGCAAACAAACCATAGAGATAGAACTTGAAACTGCTTTATTGTGTCAAGTTTCAAAGAGTTAGCACAAACCGTGTTTGATTTAGAGTTTTAAATACATGTATCCCTATAGGAGAAAAGAGAGTGAAACCTAAAAATGAAAACGGTTACTGCAAACGAACAGTTTAACCTAGAAGAACGAAACTTGGTGAGCCTAGTGGTGTTGGTGTACTGATCATTACCTGAAAGAATCAAGATTGGGTGAAAAAATGTTTGCTGAGATTTCAGGCAACTCGTAGTTTTTTGGAAGCTTGGCAACCCCTTTCCATGAAAGTCATTTTCGCAAGTCTCTGCTTAGGGCTACATCAACAGCAAACAAATCATAGAGATAGAACTTAAAACTGCTTTATTGTGTCAAGTTTCAAAGAGCTAGCACAAACCGTGTTTGTTTTAGAGTTCCACATACATGTATCCCTATAGGAGAAAACAGAGTGAAACCTAAAAATGAAAACGGTTACTGCAAACGAACGGTTTAACCTAGAAGAACGAAATTTGGTGAGCCAAGTGGTTTTGTTATACTGATCACTACCTGAAAGAATCATCAAGATTGGGTGAAAAAATGTTTGCTGGGATTTCAGGCAACACGTAGTTTTTTGGAAGCTGGCAACCCCTTTAAATGAAAGTGATTTTCACCAGTCTATGCTTAGGGCTACATAAACAGCAAACAAACCATAGAGATAGAACTTGAAACTGCTTTATTGTGTCAAGTTTCAAAGAGCTAGCACAAACCGTGTTTGATTTAGAGTTCCAAATACATGTATCCCTATAGGAGAAAACAGAGTGAAACCTCAAAATGAAACCAGTTACTGCCAAGGAACGTTTTAACCTAGAAGAACGAAACTTGGCGAGCTAAGTGGGATTGGTGTACTGATCATTACCTGAAAGTTTCATCAAGATTGGGTGAAAAAGTGTTTGCTGAGATTTCAGGCAACTCGTAGTTTTTTGGAAGCTTGGCAGGCCCTTTCCATGAAAGTGATTCTCGCCAGTCTCTGCTTAGGGATACATCAACAGCAAACAAACCATAGAGATAGAACTTGAAACTGCTTTATTGTGTCAAGTTTCAAAGAGCTAGCACAAACCGTGTTTGATTTAGAGTTCCAAATACATGTATCCCTATAGGAGAAAACAGAGTGAAACCTAAAAATGAAAACAGTTACTGCAAACGAACGGTTTAACCTAGAAAAACGAAATTTGGTGAGCCAAGTGGTTTTGGTGTACTGATCATTACCTGAAAGAATCATCAAGATTGGGTGAAAATATGTTTGCTGAGATTTCAGACACTTCGTAGTTTTTTGGAAGCTTGGCAACCCTTTTCCATGAAAGTCATTTTCGCCAGTCTCTTCTTAGGGCTACATCAACAGCATACAAACCATACAGATAGAACTTGAAACTGCTTTATTGTGTCAAGTTTCAAAGAGCTAGCACAAACCGTGTTTGATTTAGAGTTCCAAATACATGTATCCTTATAGGAGAAAACAGAGTGAAACCTAAAATGAAAACGGTTACTGCAAACGAACGGTTTACCTAGAAGAACAAAATTTGGTGAGCCAAGTGGTTTTGGTGTACTGATAACTACCTGAAAGAATCATCAAGATTGGGTTTAAAAATGTTTGCTGAGATTTCAGGCAACACGTAGTTTTTTGGAAGCTTAGCAACCCCTTTAAATGAAAGTGATTTTCGATAGTCTCTGCTTAGGGCTACATCAACAGTAAACAAATCATAGAGATAGAACTTGAAACTGCTTTATTGTATCAAGTTTCAAAGAGCTAGCACAAACCGTGTTTGATTTAGACTTCCAAATACATGTATCCCTATAGGAGAAAACAGAGTGAAACCTAAAAATACAAACGGTTACTGCAAACGAACGGTTTAACCTAGAAGAACGAAATTTGGTGAGCCAAGTGGCTTTGGTATACTGATAACTACCTGAAAGAATCATCAAGATTTGGTCAAAAAATGTTTGCTGAGATTTCAGGCAACACGTAGTTTTTTGGAAGCTTGGCAACCCCTTTAAATGAAAGTGATTTTCGCCAGTCTATGCTTAGGGCTACATCAACAGCAAACAAACCATAGAGATAGAACTTGAAACTGCTTTATTGTGTCAACTTTCAAAGAGCTAGCACAAACCGTGTTTGATATAGAGTTCCAAATACATGTATCCCTATAGCAGAAAACAGAGTGAAACCTAAAAATGAAAACGGTTACTGCAAACGAACGGTTTAACCTAGAAGAACGAAATTTGGTGTGCCTAGTGGTTTTGGTGTACTCATCATTACCTGAAAGAATCATCAAGATTGGGTGAAAAAAAGTTTGCTGAGATTTCAGGCAATTCGTAGTTTTTTGGAGGCTTGGCAACCCCTTTCCATGAAAGTCATGTTCGCCAGTCTCTGCTTAGGGCTACATCAAGAGCAAACAAACCATAGAGATAGAACATGAAACTGCTTTATTGTGTCAAGTTTAAAAGAGCTAGCACAAACCGTGTTTGATTTAGATTTTCAAATACATGTATCCCTATAGGAGAAAACAGAGTGAAATCTAAAACTGAAAACGGTTACTGCAAACGAACGGTTTAACCTAGAAGAACGAAATTTAATGAGCCAAGTGGTTTTGATGTACTGATCATTACCTGAAAGAATCATCAAGATTGGGTGAAAAAATGTTTGCTGAGATTTCAGGCAACTCGTAGTTTTTTGGAAGCTTGGCAACCCCTTTCCATGAAAGTGATTTTCGCCAGTCTCTCCTAAAGGCTACATCAACAGCAAACAAAACATAAAGAAAGAACTTGAAACTTCTTTATTGTGTCAAGTTTCAAAGAGCTAGCACAAACCGTGTTTGATTTAGAGTTCCAAATACATGTTTCCCTATAGGAGAAAACAGAGTGAAACCTAAAAATGAAAACGGTTACTGCAAACAAAAGGTTTAACCTAGAAGAACGAAATTTGGTGAGCCAAGTTGTTTTGGTGTACTGATCATTACCTGATAGAATCACAAGAGTGGGTGAAAAAATGTTTTCTGAGATTTCAGGCAATACGTAGTTTTTTGGAAGCTTGGCAAACCCTATAAATGAAAGTGATTTTCGCCAGTCTCTGCTTAGGGCTACATCAACAGCAAACAAACCATAGAGATAGAACTTGAAACTGCTTTATTGTGTCAAGTTTGAAAGAGCTAGCACAAACCGTGTTTGATTTAGAGTTCCAAATACATGTATCCCTATAGGAGAAAACAGAGTGAAACCTCAAAATGAAACCGGTTACTGCCAACGAACGGTTTAACCTAGAAGAACGAAATTTGGCGAGCCAAGTGGGATTGGTGTACTGATCATTACCTGCAAGTTTCATCAAGATTGGGTGAAAAAGTGTTTGCTGAGATTTCAGGCAACTCGTAGTTTTTTGGAAGCTTGGCAACCCCTTTCCATGAAAGTCATTTTCGCCAGTCTCTGCTTAGGGCTACATCAACAACAAACAAACCATAGAGATAGAACTTGAAACTGCTTTATTGTGTCAAGTTTCAAAGAGCTAGCACAAACCGTGTTTGATTTAGAGTTCCAAATACATGTATCCCTATAGCAGAAAAGAGAGTGAAACCTAAAAATGAAAACGGTTACTGCAAACGAACGGTTTAACCTAGAAGAACGAAATTTGGTCAGCCAAGTCGTTTTGGTTACAGATCATTACCTGAAAGAATCATCAAGATTGTTTGAAAAAATGTTTGCTGAGATTTCAGGCAACTTGTAGTTTTTTGGAAGCTTGGCAACCCCTTTCCATGAAAGTGATTTTTGCCAGTATATTCTTAGGGCTACATCAATTGGAAACAAACCATAGTGATAGAACTTGAAACTGCTTTATTGTGTCAAGTTTCAAGGAGCTAGCACAAACCGTGTTTCATTTAGAGTTCCAAATACATGTATCTTTATAGGAGAAAACAGATTGAAACCTTAAAATGAAAACGGTTACTGCAAACGAACGGTTTAACCTAGAAGAACGAAACTTGGTGAGCCTAGTGGTTTTGGTGTACTGATCATTACCTGAAAGAATCATCAAGATTGGGTGAAAAAATGTTTGCTCAGATTTCAGGCAACTCGCAGTTTTTTGGAAGCTTGGCGACCCCTTTCCATGAAAGTGATTTTCGCCAGTCTCTGCTTAGGGCTACATCAACAGCAAACAAACCATAGAGACAGAACGTAAAACTGCTTTGTTGTGTCAAGTTTTAAAGAGCTAGCACAAACCGTGTTTGATTTAGAGTTCCAAATACATGTATCCCTATAGGAGAAAAGAGAGTGAAACCTAAAAATGGAAACGGTTACTGCAAACGAACGGTTTAACCTAGAAGAACGAAATTTCGTGAGCCAAGTGGATTTTGTGTACTGATCATTACCTGAAAGCATCATCAAGATTGGGTGAAAAAATGTTTGATGAGATTTCAGGCAACTCGTAGTTTTTTGGAAGCTTGGCAACCCATTTCCATGTAAGTGATTTTCGCCAGTCTCTGCTTAGGTCTACATCAACTGCAAACAAACCATAGAGATAGAACTTGAAACTGCTTTATTGTGTCAAGTTTCAAAGAGCTAGCAAAAACCGTGTTTCATTTAGAGTTCCAACTACATGTATCAATATAGGAGAAAACACAGTGAAACCTAAAAATGAAAACTGTTCCTGCCAACGAACGGTTTAACCTAGAAGAACGAAATTTGGTGAGCCAAGTGGTTTTGGTATACTGATTATTACCTGAAAGAATCATCAAGATTGGGTGAAATATGTTGGCTGAAATTTCAGGGAACTCGTAGTTTTTTGGAAGCTTAGCAACCCCTTTCTATTAAAGTGATTTTCGCCAGTCTCTGCTTAGGGCTACATCAACAGCAAACAAACCATAGAGATAGAACTTGAAACTGCTTTATTGTGTCAAGTTTCAAAGAGCTAGCACAAACCGTGTTTGATTTAGAGTTCCAAATACATGTATCCCTATAGGAGAAAACAGAGTGAAACCTCAAAATGAAACCGGTTACTGCCAACGAACGGTTTAACCTAGAAGAACGAAATTTGGCGAGCCAAGTGGGATTGGTGTACTGATCATTACCTGAAAGTTTCATCAAGATTGGGTGAAAAACTCTTTGCTGAGATTTCAGGCAACTCGTAGTTTTGTGGAAGCTTGGCAGGCCCTTTTTATGAAAGTGATTCTCGCCACTCTCTGCTTAGGGCTACATCAACAGCAAACAAACCATAGAGATAGAACTTGAAACTGCTTTATTGTGTCAAGTTTCAAAGAGCTAGCACAAACCGTGTTTGATTTAGAGTTCCAAATACATGTATCCCTATTGGAGAAAACAGAGTGAAACTTAAAAATGAAAACGGTTACTGCAAACGAACGGTTTAACCTAGAAGAACGAAATTTGGTGAGCCAAGTGGTTTTGGTGTACTGATCATTACCTGAAACAATCATCAAGAGTGGGTGAAAAAATGTTTGCTGAGATTTCAGGCAACTCGTAGTTTTTTAGAAGCTTGGCAACCCCTTTCCATGAAAGTGATTTTCGCCAGTCTCTACTTAGGGCTACATCAACAGCAAACCAAACCATAGAGATAGAACTTGAAACTGCTTTATTGTGTCAAGTTTCAAAGAGCTAGCACAAACCGTGTTTGATTTAGAGTTCCAAATACATGTATCCCTATAGGAGAAAACAGAGTGAAACCTAAAAATGAAAACGGTTACTGCAAACGAACGGTTTAACCTAGAAGAACGAAATTTGGTGAGCCAAGTGGTTTTGGTGTACTGATCATTACCTGAAAGAATCACGAAGATTGGGTGAAAAAATGTTTGCTGAGATTTCAGGCAACTCGTAGTTTTTTGGAAGCTTGGCAACCCCTTTCCATGAAAGTGATTTTCTCCAGACTCTGCTTAGGGCTACATCAACAGCAAACAAACCATAGAGATAGAACTTGAAACTGCTATATTGTGTCAAGTTTCAAAGAGCTAGCACAAACCGTGTTTGATTTAGAGTTCCAAATACACGTATCCCTATAGGAGAAAACAGAGTGAAACCTAAAAATGAAAACGGTTACTGCAAACGAACGGTTTAACCTAGAAGAACGAAATTTGGTGAGCCCAGTGGTTTTGGTGGACTGATCATTACCTGAAAGAATCATCAAGATTGGGTGAAAAAATGTTTGCTGAGATTTCAGGCAACTCGTAGTTTTTTCGAAGCTTGGCAACCCCTTTCCATGTAAGTGATGATCGCCAGTCTCTGCTTAGGGCTACATCAACAGCAAACAAAGCTTAGAGACAGAACATGAAACTGCTTTATTGTGTCAAGTTTCAAAGAGCTAGCACAAACCGTGTTTGATTTAGAGTTCCAAACACATGTATCCCTATAGGAGAAAAGAGAGTGAAACCAAAAAATGAAAACGGTGACTGCAAACGAACGGTTTAACCTAGAAGAACAAAATTTGGAGAGCCAAGTGGTTTTGGTGTACTGATCATTACCTGAAAGAATCATCAAGATTGGGTGAAAAAATGTTTGCTGAGATTTCAGGCAACTCGTAGTTTTTTGGAAGCTTGGCAACCCCTTCCAATGAAAGTGATTTTCGCCAGTCTCTGCTAAGGGCTACATCAACAGCAAACAAACCATAGAGATAGAACTTGAAACTGCTTTAGTGTGTCAAGTTTCAAAGAGCTAGCACAAACCGTGTTTGATTTAGAGTTCCAACTACATGTATTTCTATAGGAGAAAACAGAGTGAAACCAAAAAATGAAAACGGTTACAGCAAACGAACGGTTTAACCTAGAAGAAGCAAATTTGGTGAGCCAAGTGGTTTGGTGTACTGATCATTACCTGGAAGAATCATCAAAATTGGGTGAAAAAATGTTTGTTGAAATTTCAGGCAACTCGTAGTTTTTTGGAAGATTGGCAACCCCTTTCCATGAAAGTGATTATCCCAACACTCTGATAGGGCTAAATCAACAGCAAACAAACCATAGAGATAAAACTTGAAACTGCTTTATTGTGTCAAGTTTCAAAGAGCTAGCACAAACCGTGTTTCATCTACAGTTCCAAATACATGTATCCTTATAGGAGAAAACAGATTGAAACCTAAAAATGAAAACGGTTACTGCAAACGAACGTTTTGACCTAGAAGAACGAAATTTGGTGAGCCAAGTGGTTTTGGTGTACTGATCATTACCTGAAAGAATCATCAAGATTGGGTGAAAACATGATTGCTGAGATTTCAGGCAACTCGTAGTTTTTTGGAAGCTTGGCAACCCCTTTCCATGAAAGTGATTTTCGCGAGTCTCTGCTGAGGGCTACATTAACAGCAAACAAACCATAGAGATAGAACTTGAAACTGCTTTATTGTGTCAAGTTTTAAAGAGCTAGCACAAAACGTGTTTGATTTAGAGTTCCAAATACATGTATCCCTATAGCAGAAAAGAGAGTGAAACCTAAAAATGAAAACGGTTACTGCTAACGAATGGTTTAACCTAGAAGAACGAAATTTGGTCAGCCAAGTCGTTTTGGTGTACTGATCATTACCTGAAAGAATCATCAAGATTGTTTAAAAAAATGTTTGCTGAGATTTCAGGCAACTCGTAGTTTTTTAAAAGCTTGGCAACCCCTTTCCATGAAAGTGATTTTCGCCAGTCTCTGCTTAGGGCTACATCAACAGCAAACAAACCATAGAGATAGAACTTGAAACTGCTTTATTGTGTCAAGTTTCAAAGAGCTAGCACAAACCGTGTTTGATTTAGAGTTCCAAATACATGTATCCCTATAGGAGAAAACAGAGTGAAACCTAAAAATGAAAACGGTTACTGCAAACGAACGGTTTAACCTAGAAGAACGAAATTTGGTGAGCCCAGTGGTTTTGGTGTACTGATCATTACCTGAAAGAATCATCAAGATTGGGTGAAAAAAAGTTTGCTGAGATTTCAGGCAATTCGTAGTTTTTTGGAAGTTTAACAATCCCTTTCCATGAAAGTGATTTTCGCCAGTCTCTGCTTAGGGCTACATCAACAGCAAACAAACCATAGAGATAGAACTTGAAACTGCTTTATTGTGTCAAGTTTCAAAGAGCTAGCACAAACCGTGTTTGATTTAGAGTTCCAAATACATGTATCCCTATAGGAGAAAATAGAGTGAAACCTAAAAATGAAAACGGTTACTGCAAACGAACGGTTTAACCTAGAAAAAGGAAATTTGGTGAGTCAAGTGGTTTTGGTGTAATGATCATTACCTGAAAGAATCATTAAGATTGGGTGAAAAAATGTTGGCTGAGATTTAAGGCAAATCGTAGTTTTTTGGAAGCTTGGCAACCCCTTTCCATGAAAGTGATTTTCGCCAGTCTCTGCTTAGGGCTACATCAACAGCAAGCAAACCATAGAGATACAACTTGAAACTGCTTTATTGTGTCAAGTTTCAAAGAGCTAGCACAAACCGTGTTTGATTTAGAGTTCCAAATACATGTATCCCTATAGGAGAAAACAGAGTGAAACCTAAAAATGAAAACGGTTACTGCAAACGAACGGTTTAACCGAGAAAAACAAAATTTGGTGAGCCAAGTGGTTTTGGTGTATTGATCATACCTGAAAGAATCATCAAGATTGGGTGAAAAAATGTATGCTGAGATTTCAGGTAACTCGTAGTTTTTTGGAAGCTTGGCCACCCTTTTAAATGAAAGTGATCTTCGCCAGTCTCTTCTTAGGGATAAATCAACAGCAAACAAACCATAGAGATAGTACTTGAAACTGCTTTATTTTGTCAAGTTTCAAAGAGTTAGCACAAACCGTGTTTGATTTAGAGTTTTAAATACATGTATCCCTATAGGAGAAAAGAGAGTGAAACCTAAAAATGAAAATGGTTATTGCAAATGAATGGTTTAACCTAGAAGAACTAAATTTGGTCAGCCAAGTGGTTTTGGTGTACTGATCATTACCTGGAAGAATCATCAAGATTGTTTGAAAAAATGTTTGCTGAGATTTCAGGAAACTCCTAGTTTTTTGGAAGCTTGGCAACCCTTTTTATGAAAGGGATTTTCGCCAGTCTCTGCTTAGGGCTACATCAACAGCAAACAAACCATAGAGATAGAACTTCAAACTGCTTTATTGTGTCAAGTTTCAAAGAGCTAGCACAAAACGTGTTTGATTTGAAGTTCCAAATACATGTATCCCTATAGGAGAAAATATAGTGAAACCTAAAAATGAAAACGGTTACTGCCAACGAACGGTTTAACCTAGAAGAACGAAATTTGGTGAGCCAAGTGGTTTTGGTGTACTGATCATTACCTTAAAGAATCATTAAGATTCGGTGAAAAAATGATGGTTGAGATTTCAGGCAACTCGTAGTTTTTTGGAAGCTTGGTAACCCCTTTCATGAAAGTGATTTTCGCCACTCTCTGCTTAGGGCTACATCAACAGCAAACAAACCATAGAGATAGAACTTGAAACTGCTTTATTGTGTCAAGTTTCAAAGAGGCTAGCACAAACCGTGTTTGATTTAGAGTTCCAAATACATGTATCCCTATAGGAGAAAACTGAGTGAAACCTAAAAATGAAATCGGTTACTGCAAACGAACGGTTTAACCTAGAAGAACGAAACTTGGTGAGCCTAGTGGTTTTGGTGTACTGATCATTACCTGAAAGAATCATCAAGATTGGGTGAAAAAATGTTTGCAGAAATTTCAGGCAATTCGTAGTTTTTTGGAAGCTTGGCAACCCCTTTCCATGAAAGAGATTTTCGCCACTCTCTGCTTAGGGCCACATCAACAGCAAACAAACCATAGAGATAGAACTTGAAACTGCTTTATTGTGTCAAGTTTCAAAGAGCTAGACAAACCGTGTTTGATTTAGAGTTACAAATACATGTATCCCTATAGGAGAAAACAGAGTGAAACCTAAAAATGAAAACGGTTACTGCAAACGAGCGGTTTTAACCTAGAAAAACGAAATTTGGTGAGCCAAGTGGTTTAGTTGTACTGATCATTACCTGAAAGAATCATCAAGATTGGGTGAAAAAATGTTGGCTGAGATTTCAGGCAACTCGTAGTTTTTTGGAAGCTTGGCAAGCCCTTTCCATGAAAGTGATTTTCGCCAGTCTCTGCTTAGGGCTACATCTACCGCAAACAAACCACAGAGATAGAACTAGAAACTGCTTTATTGTGTCAAGTTTCAAAGAGCTAGCACAAACCGTGTTTTATTTAGAGTTTCAAATACATGTATCGCTATAGGAGAAAACAGAGTGAAACCTAAAAATGGAAACGGTTACTGCCAACCTACGGTTTAACCTAGAAGAACGAAATTTGGTGAGCCAAGTGGTTTTGGTGTACTGATCATTACCTGAAAGAATCATCAAGAATGGGTGAAAAAATGTTGTCTGAGATTTCAGGCAACTCGTAGTTTTTTGGAAGCTTGGCAACCCCTTTCCATGAAAGAGATTTTCGCCAGTCTCTGCTTAGGGCTACATCAACAGCAAACAAACCATAGAGATAGAACTTGAAACTGCTTTATTGTGTCAAGTATCAAAGAGCTATCACAAACCGTGTTTGATTTGGAGTTCCAAATACATGTATCCCTATAGGAGAAAACACAGTGAAACCTAAAAATGAAAACGGTTACTTCAAACGAACGGTTTTACCTAGAAGAACGAAATTTGGTGAGCCAAGTGGTTTTGGTGTACTGATCATTACCTGAAAGAATCATCAAGATTGGGTGAAAAAATGTTGGCTGAGATTTCAGGCAACTCGTAGTTTTTTGGAAGCTTGGCAAGCTCTTTCCATGAAAGAGATTTTCGCCAGTCTCTGCTTAGGGCTACATCAACAGCAAACAAACCATAGAGATAGAAAGTGAAACTGCTTTATTGTGTCAAGTTTCAAAGAGCTAGCACAAACCGTGTTTGATTTGGAGTTCCAAATACATGTATCCCTATAGGAGAAAACAGAGTGAAATCGAAAAATGAAAACGGTTACTGCAAACGAACGGTTTAAACTTGAGGAACGAAATTTGGTGAGCCAAGTGGTTTTGGTGTACTGATCATTACCTGAAAGAATCATCAAGATTGGGTGAAAAAATATTTCTGAGATTTTAGGCAACTCGTAGTTTTTTGGAAGCTTGGCAACCCCTTTTCAAGAAAGTGATTTTCGCCAGTCTCTGTTAGGGCTACATCAACAGCAAACAAACCATCTAGATAGAAATTGAAACTGCTTTATTGTGTCAAGTTTTTAAAAGCTAGCACAAACCGTGTTTGATTTGAAGTTCCAAATACATGTATCCCTATAGGAGAAAACATAGTGAAACCTAAAAATGAAAACGGTTACTGCCAACGAACGGTTTAACCTAGAAGAACGAAATTTGGTGAGCCTAGTGGTTTTGGTGTACTGATCATTACCTGAAAGAATCATCAAGATTGGGTGAAAAAATGTTTGCTGAGATTTCAGGCAACTCGTAGTTTTTTGGAAGCTTGGCAACCCCTTTCCATGAAAGAGATTTTCGCCACTCTCTGCTTAGGGCCACATCAACAGCAAACAAACCATAGAGATAGAACTTGAAACTGCTTTATTGTGTCAAGTTTCAAAGAGCTAGACAAACCGTGTTTGATTTAGAGTTCCAAATACATGTATCCCTATAGGGGAAACAGAGTGAAACCTAAAAATGAAAACGGTTACTGCAAACGAGCGGTTTAACCTAGAAAAACGAAATTTGGTGAGCCAAGTGGTTTACTTGTACTGATCATTACCTGAAAGAATCATCAAGATTGGGTGAAAAAATGTTGGCTGAGATTTCAGGCAACTCGTAGTTTTTTGGAAGCTTGGCAAGCCCTTTCCATGAAAGTGATTTTCGCCAGTCTCTGCTTAGGGCTACATCTACCGCAAACAAACCACAGAGATAGAACTAGAAACTGCTTTATTGTGTCAAGTTTCAAAGAGCTATCACAAACCGTGTTTGATTTAGAGTTCCAAATACATGTATCCCTATAGGAGAAAACAGAGTGAAACCTAAAAATGAAAACGGTTACTGCAAACGAACGGTTTAACATAGAAGAACGAAATTTAGTGAGCCAAGTGGTTTTGTTCTACTGATCATTACCTGAAAGAATCATCAAGATTGGGTGAAAAAATGTTGGGTGAGATTTCAGGCAACTCGTAGTTGTTTGGAAGCTTGGCAACCCCTTTCCATGAAAGTGATTTTCGCCAGTCTCTGCTTAGGGCTACATCAACAGCAAACAAACCATAGAGATAGAACTTGAATCTGCTTTATTGTTTCAAGTTTCAAAGAGCTAGCACAAACCGTGTTTGATTTAGAGTTCAAATACATGTATCCCTATAGGAGAAAACAGAGTGAAACCTAAAAATGAAAACGGTTACTGCAAACGAACGGTTTAACCTAGAAGAACGAAATTTGGTGAGCCAAGTGGTTTTGGTGTACTGATCATTACCTGAAAGAATCATCAAGATTCGGTGAAAAAATTTTGGCTGAGATTTCAGGCAACTCGTAGTTTTTTGGAAGCTTGGTAACCCCTTTCATGAAAGTGATTTTAGCCACTCTCTGCTTAGGGCTACATCAACAGAAAACAAACCATAGAGATAGAATTTGAATCTGCTTTATTGTGTCAAGTTTCAAAGAGCTAACACAAATCGTGTTTTATTTAGAGTTCCAAATACATGTATCCCTATAGGAGAAAACAGAGTGAAACCTAAAAATGAAAACGGTTACTGCAAACGAACGGTTTAACCTAGAAGAACGAAATTTGGTGAGCCAAGTGGTTTTGGTGTACTGAACATTACCTGAAAGAATCATCAAGATTGGGTGAAAAAATGTTGGCTGAGATTTCAGGCAACTCGTAGTTTTTTGGAAGCTTGGCAACCCCTTTCCATGAAAGTGATTTCGCCACTCTCTGCTTAGGGCTACATCAACAGCAAACAATCCATAGAGATAGAACTTAAAACTGCTTTATTGTGTCATGTTTCAAAGAGCTAGCACAAACCGTGTTTGATTTAGAGTTCCAAATACATGTATCCCTATAGGAGAAAACAGAGTGAATCCTAAAAATGAAAACGGTTACTGCCAACGAATGGTTTAACCTTGAAGAACAAAATTTGGTGAGCCAAGTGGTTTTGGTGTACTGATCATTACCTGAAAGAATCATCAAGATTGAATGAAAAAATGTAGGCTGGGATTTCAGGCAACTCGTAGTTTTGTGGAAGCTTGGCAACCCCTTTCCATGAAAGTGATTTTCGCCATTTCTGCTTAGGGCTACATCAACAGCAAACAAACCATAGAGATAGAACTTGAAACTGCTTTATTGTGTCAAGTTTCAAAGAGCTAGAAAAACCGTGTTTGATTTAGAGTTCCAAATACATGTATCCCAATAGGAGAAAACAGAGTGAAACCTAAAAATGAAAACGGTTACTGCAAACGAATGGTTTAACCTAGAAGAATGAAATTTGGTGAGCCAAGTGGTTTTGGTGTACTCATCATTACCTGAAAGAATCATCAAGATTGGTGAAAAAATGTTTGCTGAGATTTCATGCAACTCGTAGTTTTTTGGAAGCTTGCCAACCTCTTCCTATGAAAGTCATTTGTGCCAGTCTTTGCTTAGGGCTACATTAACAGCAAACAAACCATAGAGATAGAACTTGAATCTGCTTTATTGTGTCTATTTTCAAAGAGCTAGCACAAACCGTGTTTGATTTAGAGTTCCAAATACATGTATCCCTATAGAAAAAACAGAGTGAAACCTAAAAATGAAAACGGTTACTGCAAACGTACGGTTAAACCTAGAAGAACGAAATTTGGTGAGCCAAATGGGTTTGGTGTACTGATCATTACCTGAAAGAATCATCAAGATTGGGTGAAAAAATGTGTGCAGAGATTTCAGGAAACTCGTAGTTTTTTGGAAGCTTGGCAACCCCTTTCCATGAAAGTGATTTTCGCCAGTCTCTGCTTAGGGCTACATCAACAGCAAACAAACCATAGTGATAGAACTTGAAACTGCTTTATTGTGTCAAGTCTCAAAGATCTAGCACAAACCATGTTTAATTTAGAGTTAGAAGTACATGTATCCCTATAGGAGAAAACAGAGTGTAACCTAAAAATGAAAACCTTTACTGCAAACGAACGGTTTATCCTAGAAGAACGAAACTTGGTGAGCCTAGTGGTTTTGGTGTACTGATCTTTACCTGAAAGAATCATCAAGATTGGGTGAAAAAATGTTGGCTGAGATTTCAGGCTACTCGTAGTTTTTTGGAAGCTTGGCAACCCCTTTCCATGAAAGTGATTTTCGCCAGTCTCTGCTTAGGGCTACATCAACAGCAACAAACCATAGAGATAGAACTTGAAACTGCTTTATTGTGTAAGTTTCAAAGAGCTAGCACAAACCGTGTTTGATATAGAGTTCCAAATACATGTATCCCTATAGAAGAAAACAGAGGGAAACCTAAAAATGAAAACGGTTACTGCTAACGAACGGTTTAACCTAGAAAAACGAAACTTGGTGAGCCTAGTGGTTTTGGTGTACTGATCATTACCTGAAAGAATCATCAAGATTGGGTCAAAAATGTTTGCTGAGATTTCAGGAAACTCGTAGTTTTTTGGAAGCTTGGCAACCCCTTTAAATGAAAGTGATTTTCACCAGTTTCTGCTTAGGGCGACATCAACAGGAAACAAACCATAGAGATAGAACTTGAAACTGCTTTATTGTGCCAAGTTTCAAAGAGCTAGCAAAAACCGTGTTTGATTAGAGTTCCAAATACATGTATCACTATAGGAGAAAACAGAGTGAAAACTAAAAATGAAAATGTTTACTGCAAACGAACGGTTTAACCTAGAAGAACGAAATTGGGTGAGCCAATTGGTTTTCGTATACTGATCAAGACCTGAAAGAATCATCAAGATAGGGTGAAAAAATGTTTGCTGAGATTTCATGCAACACATAGTTTCTTGGAAGCTTGTCAACCCCTTTAAATTAAAGTGATTTTCCCAGTCTCTGCTTAGGGCTACTTCAACAGCAAACAAACCATAGATATAGAACTTGAAACTGCTTTATTGTGTCAAGTTTCAAAGAGCTACCACAAACCGTGTTTGATTTAGAGTTCCAAATACATGCATCCCTATAGGAGAAAACAGAGTGAAACCTAAAAATGAAAACGGTTACTGCAAACGAACGGTTTAACCTAGAAGAACGAAACTTGGTGAGCCTAGTGGTTTTGGTGTACTTATCATTACCTGAAAGAATCATCAAGATTGGGTGAAAAAATGTTTGCTGAGGTTTCAGGCAACACGTACTTTTGGAAGCTTGGCAACCCCTTTAATGAAAGTGATTTTCGCCAGTCTCTGCTTAGGGCTACATCAACAGCAAACAAACCATAAAGATAGAACTTTAATCTACTTTATTGTGTCAAGTTCCAAAGAGCTAGCACAAACCGTGTTTGATTTAGAGTTCCAAATACATGTATTTCTATAGGAGAAAACAGAGTGAAACCTAAAAATGAAAACGGTTACTGCAAACGAACGGTTTAACCTAGAAAAAAAATTGGGTGAGCCAAGTAGTTTTGGTGTACTTATAATTACCTGAAAGAATCATCAAGATTGGGTGAAAAAATGTTTGCTGAGATTTCAGGCAACTCGTAGTTTTTTGGAAGCTTGGCAACGCCTTTCTATGAAAGTCATTTGCTCCAGTCTCTGCTTAGGGCTATATCAACAGCAAACAAACCATAGAGAGAGAACTTGAATCTGCTTTATTGTGTCAAGTTTCAAAGAGCTAGCACAAACCATGTTTGATTTAGAGTTCCAAATACATGTATCCCTATAGAAGAAAACAGAGGGAAACCTAAAAATGAAAACGGTTACTGCAAACGAACGGTTTAACCTAGAAGAACGAAACATGGTGCGCCTAGTGGTTTTGGTGTACTGATCATTACCTGAAAGAATCATCAAGATTGGGTGAAAAAATGTTTGTTGAGATTTAAGGCAACTCGTAGTTTTTGGAAGCTTGGCAACCTCTTTCCATGAAAGTGATTTTCGCCACTCTCCGCTTAGGGCTACATCAACAGCAAACAAACCATAGAAATAGAACTTGAAACTGCATTATTCGGTCAAGTTTCAAAGAGCTAGCACAAACCGTGTTTGATTTAGAGTTCCAAAATACATGTATCCCTATAGAAGAAAACAGAGGGAAACCTAAAAATGAAAACGGTTACTGCAAACGAACGGTTTAACCTAGAAGAACGAAACATGGTGCGCCTAGTGGTTTTGGTGTACTGATCATTACCTCAAAGAATCATCAAGATTGGGTGAAAAAATGTTTGTTGAGATTTAAGGCAACTCGTAGGTTTTTGGAAGCTCGGAAACCCCATTCTATTAAAGTCATTTTCACCAGACTCTGCTTAGGGCTACATCAACATCAAACAAACCATAGAGATAGAACTTGAAACTGCTTTATTGTGTCAAGTTTCAAAGAGCTAGCACAAGCAGTGTTTGATTTAGAGTTCCAAATACATATATCCCTATAGGAGAAAACAGAGTGAAACCTAAAAATGAAAACGGTTACTGCAAACGAACGGTTTAACCTAGAAGAACGAAATTTGGTGAGCCAAGTGGTTTTGGTATACTGATCATTACCTGAAAGAATCATCAAGATTGGGTGAAAAAATGTTTGCTGAGATTTCAGAAAACACGAAGGTTTTTTGGTAGCTTGGCAACCCCTTAAAATGAAAGTAATTTTCGCCAGTCTCTGTTTAGGGCTACATCAACAGCAAACAAACCATAGAGATAGAAATTGAGACTGATTTAATGTGTTAAGTCAAAGAGCTAGCACAAACCGTGTTTGATTTAGAGTTTTAAATATATGTATCCCTATAGGAGAAAACAGAGTAAAACCTAAAAATGAAACGGTTACTGCAAAAGAACGGTTTAACCTAGAAGAACGAAATTTGGTGAGCCAAGTTGTTTTGGTGTACTCATCATTACCTGAAAGAATCATCAAGATTGGGTGAAAAAATGTTTGCTGAGATTTCAGGCAACACGTAGTTTTTTGGAAGCTTGGCAACCCCTTTAAATGAAAGTGATTTTCGCCAGTCACTGCTTAGGACTACATCAACAGCAAATAAACCATAGAGATAGAACTTGAAACTGCTTTATTGTGTCAAGTTTCAAAGAGCTAGCACAAACCGTGTTTGATTTAGAGTTCCAAATACACGTATCCCTATAAGAGAAAACAGAGTGAAACCTAAAAATGAAAACGATTACTGCAAACGAACGGTTTAACCTAGAAGAACGAAATTTGGTGAGCCAAGTGGTTTTGGTGTACTGATCATTACCTGAAAGAATCATCAAGGTTGGGTGAAAAAATTTTTGCTGAGATTTCAGGCAACTCGTATTTTTTTGGAAGCTTGGCAACCCCTTTTTTTAAAGTGATTTTCGCCAGTCTCTGCTTAGGGCTACATCAACAACAAAAAAATCATAGAGATAGAACTTGAAACTGCTTTATTGTGTCAAGTTTCAATGAGCTAGCAGAAACCGTGTTTGATTTAGAGTTCCAAATACACGTATCCCTATAGCAGAAAACAG
The DNA here is from genome assembly GCF_052094955.1 of Ictidomys tridecemlineatus. Classification (NCBI taxonomy): domain Eukaryota; kingdom Metazoa; phylum Chordata; class Mammalia; order Rodentia; family Sciuridae; genus Ictidomys; species Ictidomys tridecemlineatus. The sequence continues at coordinate 23,545 of NW_027522549.1, read as the reverse complement.
AGTGAAACCTAAAAATGAAAACGGTTACTGCAAACTAACGGTTTAACCTAGAAGAACGAAATTTGGTGAGCCAAGTTGTTTTGGTGTACTCATCATTACCTGAAAGAATCATCAAGATTGGGTGCTAAAATGTTTGCTGATATTTCAGGCAACTCGTATTTTTTTGGAAGCTTGGCAACCCCTTTTTTTAAAGTGATTTTCGCCAGTCTCTGCTTAGGGCTACATCAACAACAAAAAAATCATAGAGATAGAACTTGAAACTGCTTTATTGTGTCAAGTTTCAATGAGCTAGCAGAAACCGTGTTTGATTTAGAGTTCCAAATACATGTATCCCTATAGCAGAAAACAGAGTGAAACCTAAAAATGAAAACGGTTACTGCAAACGAACGGTTTAACCTAGAAGAACGAAATTTGGTGAGCCAAGTTGTTTTGGTGTACTCATCATTACCTGAAAGAATCATCAAGATTGGGTGAAAAAATGTTTGCTGAGATTTCAGGGAATTCGTAGTTTTTTGGAAGCTTGGCAACCCCTTTCCATGAGTCATTTTCACCAGTTTCTGCTAAGGGCTACATCAACAGCAAACAAACCATAGAGATAGAACTTGAAAATCCTTTTTTGTGTCTTGTTTCAAAGAGCTAGCACAAACCGTGTTTGATTTAGAGTTCCAAATACATGTATCCCTAGAGGAGAAAACTGATTGAAACCTAAAAATGAAACCGGTAACTGCAAACGAACGGTTTACCCTAGAAGAACGAAATTTGGTGAGCCAAGTTGTTTTGGAGTACTGATCATTACCTGAAAGAATCATCAAGATTGGGTGAAAAAATGTTTGATGAGATTTCAGGCAACTCGTAGTTTTTTGGAAGCTTGGCAACCCCTTTCCATGAAAGTGATTTTCGCCAGTCTCTGCTTAGGGCTACATCAACAGCAAACAAACAAAAGGGATAGAACTTGAAACTGCTTTATTGTGTCAAGTTTCAAAGAGCTAGCACAAACCGTGTTTGATTTAGAGTTCCAAATACATGTATCCCTATAGGAGAAAACAGAGTGAAACCTAAAAATGAAAACGGTTACTGCAAACGAACGGTTTAACCTAGAAGAACGAAACTTGGTGAGCCAAGTTGTTTTGGAGTACTGATCATCACCTGAAAGAATCATCAAGATTGGGTGAAAAAATATTTGATGAGATTTCAGGCAACTCGTAGTTTTTTGGAAGCTTGGCAACCCCTTTCCATGAAAGTGATTTTCGCCAGTCTCTGCTTAGGGCTACATCAACAGCAAACAAACAAAAGGGATAGAACTTGAAACTGCTTTATTGTGTCAAGTTTCAAAGAGCTAGCACAAACCGTGTTTGATTTAGAGTTCCAAATACATGTATCCCTATAGGAGAAAACAGAGTGAAACCTAAAAATGAAAACGGTTACTGCAAACGAACAGTTTAACCTAGAAGAATGAAATTTGGTGAGCCAAGTTGTTTTGGTGTACTCATCATTACCTGAAAGAATCATCAAGATTGGGTGAAAAAATGTTTGCTGAGATTTCAGGCAATTCGTAGTTTTTTGGAAGCTTGGCAACCGCTTTCCATGAGTCATTTTCGCCAGTCTCTGCTAAGGGATACATCAACAGCAAACAAACCATAGAGATAGAACTTGAAAATCCTTTTTTGTGTCCTGTTTCAAGAGCTAGCACAAACCGTGTTTGATTTAGAGTTCCAAATACATGTATCCCTAGAGGAGAAAACTGATTGAAACCTAAAAATGAAACCGGTAACTGCAAACGAACGGTTTACCCTAGAGAAACGAAATTTGGTGAGCCAAGTGGTTTTGGTGTACTGATCATTACCTGATAGAATCATCAAGATTGGGTGAAAAAATGTTTGCTGAGATTTCAGAAAACACGTAGGTTTTTGGTAGCTTGGCAACCCCTTTAAATGAAAGTAATTTTCGCCAGTCTCTGTTTAGGGCTACATCAACAGCAAACAAACCATAGAGACAGAACTTGAAACTGATTTAATGTGTCAAGTTTCAAAGAGCTAGCACAAACCGTGTTTGATTTAGAGTTCCAAATATATGTATCCCTATAGGAGAAAACAGAGTAAAACCTAAAAATGAAAACGGTTACTGCAAAAGAACGGTTTAACCTAGAAGAACGAAATTTGGTGAGCCAAGTTGTTTTGGAGTACTGATCAGTACCTGAAAGAATCATCAAGATTGGGTGAAAAAATGTTTGATGAGATTTCAGGCAACTCGTAGTTTTTTGGAAGCTTGGCAACCCCTTTCCATGAAAGTGATTTTCGCCAGTCTCTGCTTAGGGCTACATCAACAGCAAACAAACCATAGAGATAGAACTTGAAACTGCTTTATTGTGTCAAGTTTCAAAGAGCTAGCACAAACCGTGTTTGATTTAGAGTTCCAAATACATGTATCCCTATAGGAGAAAACAGAGTGAAACCTAAAAATGAAAACGGTTACTGCAAACGAACGGTTTAACCTAGAAGAACGAAACTTGGTGAGCCTAGTGGTTTTGGTGTACTGATCATCACCTGAAAGAATCATCAAGATTGGGTGAAAAAATGTTTGCTGAATTTTCAGGAAACTCATAGTTTTATGGAAGCTTGGCAACCCCTTTCCATGAAAGTGATTTTCGCCAGTCTCTGCTTAGGGCTACATCAACAGCAAACAAACCATAGAGATCGAACTTGAAACTGCTTTATTGTGTCAAGTTTCAAAGAGCTAGCACAAACCGTGTTTGATTTAGAGTTCCAAATACATGTATCCCTATAGGAGAAAACAGAGTGAACCCTAAAAATGAAAACGGTTACTGCAAACGAATGTTTTAACCTAGGAGAACGAAACTTGGTGAGCCTAGTGGTTTTGGTGTACTGATCATTACCTGAAAGAATCATCAAGATTGGGTGAAAAAATGTTTGCTGAGATTTCAGGCAACTCGTAGTTTTTTGGAAGCTTGGCAACCCCTTTCCATGAAAGTGATTTTCGCCAGTCTCTGCTTAGGGCTACATCAACAGCAACAAACCATAGAGATAGATCTTGAAACTGCTTTATTGTGTCAAGTTTCAAAGAGCTAGCACAAACCGTGTTTGATTTAGAGTTCCAAATACATGTATCCCTATAGGAGAAAACAGAGTGAAACCTAAAAATGAAAACGGTTACTGCAAACGAACGGTTTAACCTAGAAGAACGAAATTTGGTGAGCCAAGTGGTTTTGTGTACTGAACATTACCTGAAAGAATCATCAAGATTGGGTGAAAAAATGTGTGCTAAGAATTCATGCAACTCGTAGTTTTTTGGAAGCTTGGCAACCCCTTACCATGAAAGTGATTTTCGCCAGTCTCCTCTTAGGGCTACATCAACAGCAAACAAACCATAGAGATAGAACTTGAAACTGCTTTATTGTGTCAAGTTTCAAAGAGCTAGCACAAACCGTGTTTGATTTAGAGTTCCAAATACATGTATCCCTATAGGAGAAAACTGAGTGAAACCTAAAAATGAAATCGGTTACTGCAATCGAACGGTTTAACCTAGAAGAACAAAACGTGGTGAGCCAAGTGGCTTTGGAGTATTGATCATTCCCTGAAAGAATCATCAAGGTTGGGTTAAAAAATGTTTGCTGAGATTTCAGGTAACTCGTGGTTTTTTGGAAGCTTGGCAACCCCTTTCTATGAAAGTGATTTTCGCCAGTCTCTGCTTAGGGCTACATCAACAGAAAACAAACCATAGAGATAGAACTTGAAACTGCTTTATTGTGTCAAGATTCAAAGACCTAGCACAAACCGTGTTTGATTTAGAGTTCCAAATACATGTATCCCTATAGGAGAAAACAGAGTGAAACCTAAAAATGAAAACGGTTACTGCAAACGAACGGTTTAACCTAGAAGAATGAAATTTAGTGAGCCAAGTTGTTTTGGTGTACTCATCATTACCTGAAAGAATCATAAAGATTGGGTGAAAAAATGTTTGCTGAGATTTCAGGCAATTCGTAGTTTTTTGGAAGCTTGGCAACCCCTTTCCATGAGTCATTTTCGCCAGTCTCTGCTAAGGGCTACATCAACAGCAAACAAACCATAGAGATAGAACTTGAAAATCCTTTTTTGTGTCCTGTTTCAAGAGCTAGCACAAACCGTGTTTGATTTAGAGTTCCAAATACATGTATCCCTAGAGGAGAAAACTGATTGAAACCTAAAAATGAAACCGGTAACTGCAAACGAACGGTTTACCCTAGAGAAACGAAATTTGGTGAGCCAAATGGTTTTGGTGTACTGATCATTACCTGATAGAATCATCAAGATTGGGTGAAAAAATGTTTGCTGAGATTTCAGAAAACACGTAGGTTTTTGGTAGCTTGGCAACCCCTTTAAATGAAAATAATTTTCGCCAGTCTCTGTTTAGGGCTACATCAACAGCAAACAAACCATAGAGACAGAACTTGAAACTGATTTAATGTGTCAAGTTTCAAAGATCTAGCACAAACCGTGTTTGATTTAGAGTTCCAAATATATGTATCCCTATAGGAGAAAACAGAGTAAAACCTAAAAATGAAAACGGTTACTGCAAAAGAACGGTTTAACCTAGAAGAACGAAATTTGGTGAGCCAAGTTGTTTTGGAGTACTGATCATTACCTGAAAGAATCATCAAGATTGGGTGAAAAAATGTTTGATGAGATTTCAGGCAACTCGTAGTTTTTTTGGAAGCTTGGCAACCCCTTTCCATGAAAGTGATTTTCGCCAGTCTCTTCTTCGTGCTACATCAACAGCAAACAAACCATAGAGATAGAACTTGAAACTGCTTTATTGTGTCAAGTTTCAAAGAGCTAGCACAAACCGTGTTTGATTTAGAGTTCCAAATACATGTATCCCTATAGGAGAAAACACAGTGAAACCTAAAAATGAAAACGGTTACTGCAAACGAACGGTTTAACCTAGAAGAACGAAATTTGGTGAGCCAAGTGGTTTTGGTGTACTGAACATTACCTGAAAGAATCATCAAGATTGGGTGAAAAAATGTGTGCTAAGATTTCATGCAACTCGTAGTTTTTTGGAAGCTTGGCAACCCCTTACCATGAAAGTGATTTTCGCCAGTCTCCTCTTAGGGCTACATCAAAAGCAAACAAACCATAGAGATAGAACTTGAAACTGCTTTATTGTGTCAAGTTTCAAAGAGCTAGCACAAACCGTGTTTGATTTAGAGTTCCAAATACATGTATCCGTATAGGAGAAAACTGAGTGAAACCTAAAAATGAAATCGGTTACTGCAATCGAACGGTTTAACCTAGAAGAACAAAACGTGGTGAGCCTAGTGGCTTTGGAGTACTGATCATTCCCTGAAAGAATCATCAAGGTTGGGTTAAAAAATGTTTGCTGAGATTTCAGGTAACTCGTGGTTTTTTGGAAGCTTGGCAACCCCTTTCTATGAAAGTGATTTTCGCCAGTCTCTGCTTAGGGCTACATCAACAGCAAACAAACCATAGAGATAGAACTTGAAACGGCTTTATTGTGTCAAGATTCAAAGAGCTAGCACAAACCGTGTTTGATTTAGAGTTAAAAATACATGTATCCCTATAGGAGAAAACAGAGTGAAACCTAAAAATGAAAACGGTTACTGCAAACGAAAGGTTTAACCTAGAAGCACGAAATTTGGTGAGCCAAGTGGTTTTCGTGTACTGATCATTACCTGAAAGAATCATCAAGATTGGGTGAAAAAATGTTTCTGAGATTTCAGGCAACTCGTAGTTTTTTGGAAGCTTAGCAACCTCTTTTTTGAAAGTGATTTTCGCCAGTCTCTGCTTAGGGCTACATCAACAGCAAACAAACCATAGAGATAGAACTTCAAATTGCTTTATTGTGTCAAGTTTCAAAGAGCTAGCACAAACCGTGTTTGATTTAGAGTTCCAAATACATGTATCCCTATAGGAGAAAACAGAGTGAAACCTAAAAATGAAAACGGTTACTGCAAACGAACGGTTTAACCTAGAAGAACTAAATTTGGTGAGCCAAGTGGTTTTGGTGTATTGATCATTAATTGAAAGAATCATCAAGATTGCGTGAAAAAATGTTTGCTGAGATTTCAGGCAACTCGTAGTTTTTGGAAGATGGCAACCCTTTCCATGAAAGTGATTTTCGCCAGTCTCTGCTTAGGGCTACATGAACAACAAACAAATTATAGAGATAGAACTTGAATCTGCTTTATTGTGTCAAGTTCCAAAGAGCTAGCACAAACCGTGTTTGATTTAGTGTTCCAAATACATGTATCCCTATAGGAGAAAACAGAGTGAAACCTAAAAATGAAAACGGTTACTGCAAACGAACGGTTTAACCTAGAAGAACGAAATTGGGTAAGCCAAGTGGTTTTGCTGTACTGATCATTACCTGAAAGAATCTTCAAGATTGGGTGAAAAAGTGTTGCTGAGATTTCAGGCAACTCGTATTTTTTGGAAGATTGGCTACCTCTTTTTATGAAAGTGATTTTCGCCAGTCTCTGCTTAGGGCTACATCAACAGGAAACAAACCATAGGAATAGAACTTGAAACTGCTTTATTGTGTCAAGTTTCAAAGAGCTAGCACAAACCGTGTTTGATTTAGAGTTCCAAATACATGTATTCCTATAGGAGAAAACAGAGTGAAACCTAAAAATGAAAACGGTTACTGCAAACGAACGGTTTAACCTAGAAGCACGAAATTTGGTGAGCCAAGTAGTTTTGGTGTACTCATCATTACCTGAAAGAATCATCAAGATTGGGTGAAAAAATATTTGCTGAGATTTTAGGAAACTCGTAGTTTTTTGGAAGCTTGGCAACCTCTTTTTATGAAAGTGATTTTCGCCAGTCTCTGCTTAGGGCTACATCAACAGCAAACAAAGTATAGAGATCAACCTTGAAACTGCTTTTATTGTGTCAAGTTTCAAAGAGCTAGCACAAACCGTGTTTGATTTAGAGTTCCAAATACATGTATCCTTATAGGAGAAAACAGAGTGAAACCTAAAAATGAAAACGGTTACTGCAAACGAACGGTTTAACCTAGAAGAACGAAACTTGTGAGCCTAGTGGTTTTGGTGTACTGATCATTACCTGAAAGGATCATCAAGATTGGGTGAAAAAATGTTTGCTCAGATTTCAGGCAATTCGTAGTTTTTTGGAAGATGGCAACCCTTTCCATGAAAGTGATTTTTGCCAGTCTCCGCTTAGGGCTACATAAACAACAAACAAACCATAGAGATAGAACTTGAATCTGCTTTATTGTGTCAAGTTCCAAAGAGCTAGCACAAACCGTGTTTGATTTAGAGTTCCAAATACATGTATCCCTATAGGAGAAAATAGAGTGAAACCTAAAAATGAAAACGGTTACTGCCAACGAACGGTTTAACCTAGAAGAACGAAATTGGGAAAGCCAAGTGGTTTTGCTGTACTGATCATTACCTGAAAGAATCATCAAGATTGGGTGAAAAAATGTTTGCTGAGATTTCAGGCAACTGTAGTTTTTTGGAAGATTGGCTACCTCTTTTTATGAAAGTGATTTTCGCCAGTCTCTGCTTAGGGCTACATCAACAGCAAACAAACCATAGAGATACAACTTGAAACTGCTTTATTGTCTCAAGTTTCAAAGAGCTAGCACAAACCGTGTTTGATTTAGAGTTCCAAATACATGTATCCTTAAAGGAGAAAACAGAGTGAAACCTAAAAATGAAAACGGTTACTGGAAACGAACGGTTTAACCTAGAAGAACGAAATTTGGTGAGCCTAGTGGTTTTGGTGTACTGATCATTACCTGAAAAATCATCAAGATTGGGTGAAAAAATGTGTGCTGAGATTTCAGGCAACTCGTAGTTTTTTGGAAGCTTGGCAACCCCTTTAAATGAAAGTGATTTTCGCCAGTCTCTGCTGAGGGCTACATGAACAGCAAACAAACCATAGAGATAGAACTTGAATCTGCTTTATTGTGTCAAGTTCCAAAGAGCTAGCACAAACCGTGTTTGATTTAGAGTTCCAAATACATGTATCCCTATAGGAGAAAACAGAGTGAAACCTAAAAATGAAAACGGTTACTGCAAACGAACGGTTTAACCTAGAAGAACGAAATTGGGTGAGCCAAGTGGTTTTGGTATACTGATCATTACCTGAAAGAATCATCAAGATTGGGTGAAAAAATGTTTGCTGAGATTTCAGGCAACACGTAGTTTTTTGGAAGCTTGGCAACCTCTTTTTATGAAAGTGATTTTCGCCAGTCTCTGCTTAGGGCTACATCAACAGCAAACAAACCATAGAGATAGAACTTGAAACTGCTTTATTGTGTCAAGTTTCAAAGAGCTAGCACAAACCGTGTTTGATTTAGAGTTCCAAATACATGTATCTTTATAGGAGAAAACAGTGAAACCTAAAAATGAAAAAGGTTACTGCAAACGAACAGTTTAACCTAGAAGAACGAAACCTTGTGACCTAGTGGTTTTGCTGTACTGATCATTACCTGAAACAATCATCAAGATTGGGTGAAAAAATATTTGCTGAGATTTCAGGCAACTCGTAGTTTTTTGGAAGCCTGGCAACCCCTTTAAATGAAAGTGATTTTCGCCAGTCTCTGCTTAGGGCTACATCAACAGCAAACAAACCATAGAGATAGAACTTGAAACTGCTTTATTGTGTCTAGTTTCAAAGAGCTAGCACAAACCGTGTTTGATTTAGAGTTCCAAATACATGTGTCCCTATAGGAGAAAACAGAGTGAAACCTAAAAATGAAAACGGTTACTGCAAACGAACGGTTTAACCTAGAAGAACGAAATTTGGTGAGCCAAGTGGTTTTGGTATACTGATCATTACCTGAAAGAATCATCAAGATTGGGTGAAAAAATGTTTGCTGAGATTTCAGGCAACACGTAGTTTTTTTTAACCTTGGAAACCCTTTAAATGAAAGAGATTTTCGCCAGTCTCTGCTTAGGGCTACATCAACAGCAAACAAATAATAGAGAGAGAACTTGAAACTGCTTTATTGTGTCAAGTTTCAAAGAGCTAGCAAAAACCGTGTTTGATTTAAAGTTCCAAATACATGTATTTCTATAGGAGAAAAAAGAGTGAAACCTAAAAATGAAAACGGTTACTGCAAACGAACGGTTTAACCTAGAAGAACGAAACTTGGTGAGCCTAGTGGTTTTGGTGTACTGATCATTACCTGAAAGAATCATTAAGATTGGGTGAAAAAATGTTTGCTGAGGTTTCAGGCAACTCGTAACTTTTTGGAAGCTTGGCATCCTCTTTAAATGAAAGTGATTTTCGCCAGTCTCTGCTTAGGGCTACATCAACAGGAAACAAACCATAGAGATAGAACTTGAAACTGCTTTATTGTGTCAAGTTTCAAAGAGCTACCACAAACCGTGTTTGATTTAGAGTTCCAAATACATGTATTTTTATAGGAGAAAACAGAGTGTAACCTAAAAATGTAAACGGTTACTGCAAACGAACGGTTTAACCTAAAAGAACGTAATTTGGTGAGCCAAGTGGTTTTGGTATACTGATCATTACCTGAAAGAATCATCAAAATTGGGTGAAAAAATGTTTGCTGAGATTTCAGGCAACACGTAGTTTTTTGGAAGCTTGGCAACCCCTTTAAATGAAAGTGATTTTCGCCAGTCTCTGCTTAGGGCTAAATCAACAGCAAACAAACCATAGAGATAGAACTTGAAACTGCTTTATTGTGTTAAGTTTCAAAGAGCTAGCAAAAACCGTGTTTGATTTAGAGTTCCAAATACATGTATTTCTATAGGAGAAAACAGAGTGAAACCTAAAAATGAAAACGGTTACTGCAAACGAACGGTTTAACCTAGAAAAACGAAATTTCTTGAGCCAAGTGGTTTTGGTGTACTGATCATTACCTGAAAGAATCATCAAGATTGGGTAAAAAAATGTTTGCTGAGATTTCAGGCAACTCTTAGTTGTTTGGAAGTTTTGCAACCCCTTTAAATAAAAGTGATTTTTGCCAATCTCTGCTTAGGGCTACATCAACAGCAAACAAACCATAGAGATACAACTTGAAACTGCTTTATTGTGTCAAGTTTCAAAGAGCTAGCACAAACCGTGTTTGATTTAGAGTTCCAAATACATGTATCCCTATAGGAGAAAACAGAGTGAAACCTAAAAATGAAAACGGTTACTGCAAACGAACGGTTTTACCTAGAAGAACGAAATTTGGTGAGCCTAGTGGTTTTGGTGTACTGATTATTACCTGAAAGAATCATCAAGATTGGGTGAAAAAATGTTTGCTGAGATTTTAGGCAACTCGTAGTTTTTTGGAAGCTTGGCAACCACTTTTTATGAAAGTGATTTTCGCCAGTCTCTGCTTAGGGCTACATCAACAGCAAACAAAGTATAGAGATAAACCTTGAAACTGCTTTATTGTGTCAAGTTTCAAAGAGCTAGCACAAACCGTGTTTGATTTAGAGTTCCAAATACATGTATCCTTATAGGAGAAAACAGAGTGAAACCTAAAAATGAAAACGGTTACTGCAAATGAACGGTTTAACCTAGAAGAACGAAACTTGGTGAGCCTAGTGGTTTTGCTGTACTGATCATTACCTGAAACAATCATAAAGATTGGGTGAAAAATTGTTTGCTGAGATTTCAGGCAACTCGTAATTTTTTGGAAGCCTGGCAACCCCTTTAAATTAAAGTGATTTTCGCCAGTCTCTGCTTAGGGCTACATCAACAGCAAACAAACCATAGAGATAGATCTTGAAACTGCTTTATTGTGTCTAGTTTCAAAGAGCTAGCACAAACCGTGTTTGATTTAGTGTTCCAAATACATGTGTTTCTATAGGAGAAAACAGAGTGAAACCTAAAAATGAAAACGGTTACTGCAAACGAACGGTTTAAACTAGAAGAACGAAACTTGGTGAGCCTAGTGGTTTTGGTGTACTGATCATTACCTGAAAGAATCATCAAGATTGGGTGAAAAAATGTTTGCTGAGATTTCAGGCAACTCGTAGTTTTTTGGAAGCTTGGCAACTTCTTTCCATGAAAGTGATTTTCAACAGACACTGCTTAGGGCTACATCAACAGCAAACAAACCATAGAGATAGAACTTGAAACTGCTTTATTGTGTCAAGTTTCAAAGAGCAAGCACAAACCGTGTTTGATTTAGAGTTCCAAATACATGTATCCCTATAGGAGAAAACAGAGTGAAACTTAAAAATGAAAACGGTTACTGCAAACGAACGGTTTAGCCTAGAAGAACGAAACTTGGTGAGCCTAGTGGCTTTGGTGTACTGATCATTACCTAAAAGAATCATCAAGGTTGGGTGAAAAAATGTTTGCTGAGATTTCAGGCAACTCGTGGTTTTTTGGAAGCTTGGCAACCCCTTTCTATGAAAGTGATTTTCGCCAGTCTCTGCTTAGGGCTACATCACCAGCAAAAAAACCATAGAGATTGAACTTGAAACTGCTTTATTGTGTGAAGATTCAAAGAGCTAGCACAAACCGTGTTTGATTTAGAGTTCCAAATACATGTATCCCTATAGGAATAAACAGAGTGAAACCTAAAAATGAAAACGGTTACTGGAAACGAACGGTTTAACCTAGAAGAACGAAATTTGGTGAGCCAAGTGGTTTTGGTATACTCATCATTACCTGAAAGAATCATCAAGATTGGGTGAAAAAATGTTTGCAGAGATTTCAGGAAACTCGTAGTTTTTTGGAAGCTTGGCAACCCCTTTCCATGAAAGTGATTTTTGCCAGTCTCTGCTTAGGGCTACATCAACAGCAAATAAACCATAGAGATAGAACTTGAAACTGCTTTATTGTGTCAAGTTTCAAAGAGCTAGCACAAACCGTGTTTGATTTAGAGTTCCAAATACATGTATCTTTATAGGAGAAAACAGTGAAACCTAAAAATGAAAAAGGTTACTGCAAACGAACGGTTTAACCTAGAAGAACGAAATTTGGTGAGCCAAGCGGTTTTGGTGTACGGATCATTACCTGAAAGAATCATCAAAATTGGGTGAAAAAGGTGCTGAGATTTCAAGCAACTCGTAGTGTTTTGGAAGCTTGGCAACCCCTTTAAATGAAAGTGATTTTTCGCCAGTCACTTCTTAGGGCTACATCAACAGCAAACAAACCATAGAGATAGAACTTGAAACTGCTTTATTGTGTCAAGTTTCAAAGAGCTAGCACAAACCGTGTTTGATTTAGAGTTCCAAATACATGCATTCCTATAGGAGAAAACAGAGTGAAACCTAAAAATGAAAAGGGTTACTGCAAACGAACGGTTTAACCTAGAAGAACGAAACTTGGTGAGCCTAGTGGTTTTGGTGTACTGATCATTATCTGAGAATCATCAAGATTGGGTGAAAAAATGTTTGCTGATATTTCAGGCAACCCGTAGTTTTTTGGAAGCTTGGCAACCCCTTTCCATGAAAGTGATTTTCGCCAGTCTCTGCTTACGGCTACATCAACAGCAAACAAACCATAGAGATAGAACTTGAAACTGCTTTATTGTGTCAAGTTTCAAAGAGCTGGCACAAACCGTGTTTGATTTAGAGTTCCAAATACATGTATCCCTATAGGAGAAAACAGAGTGAAAACTAAAAATGAAAACGGTTACTGCAAACGAACGGTTTAAGCTAGAAAAACGAAATTTGGTGAGCCAAGTGGTTTTGGTGTACTCATCATTACCTGAAAGAATCATCAAGATTGGGTGAAAAAATGTTTGCTGAGATTTCAGGCAACTCGTAGTTTTTTGGAAGCTTGGCAACCCCTTTCCATGAAACTCATTTTCGCCAGTCTCTGTTTAGGGCTACATCAAGAGCAAACAAACGATAGAGATAGAACGTGAAACTGCTTTATTATGTCAAGTTTCAAAGAGCTAGCACAAACCGTGTTTGATTGAGAGTTCCAAATACATGTATCTCTATAGGAGAAAACAGAGTGGAACCTAAAAATGAAAACGGTTACTGCGAACGAATGGTTTAACCTAGAAGAACGAAATTTGGTGAGCCTAGTGGTTTTGGTGTACTTATCATTACCTGAAAGAATAATCAAGATTGGGTGAAAAAATATTTGCTGAGATTTCAGGCAACTCGCAGTTTTTTTGAAGCTTGGCAACCCCTTTCCATGAAAGTGATTTTCGCCAGTCTCTCCTTAAGGCTACATCAACAGCAAACAAACCATAGAGATAGAACTTGAATCTGCTTTTTTGTGTCAAGTTCTAAATAGCTAGCACAAACCGTGTTTGATTTAGAGTTCCAAATACATGTATCCCTATGGGAGAAAACAGAGTGAAACCTAAAAATGAAAACGGTTACTGCAAACGAACGGTTTAACCTAGAAGAACGAAATTTGGTGAGCCAAGTGGTTTTGGTGTACTGATCATTACCTGAAAGAATCATCAAGATTGGGTGAAAAAATGTTTGCTGATATTTCAGGCAACCCGTAGTTTTTTGGAAGCTTGGCAACCCCTTTCCATGAAAGTGATTTTCGCCAGTCTCTGCTTACGGCTATATCAACAGCAAACAAACCATAGAGATAGAACTTGAAACAGCTTTATTGTGTCAAGTTTCAAAGAGCTAGCACAAACCGTGTTTGATTTAGAGTTCAAAATACATGTATCCCTATAGGAGAAAACAGAGTGAAACCTAAAAATGAAAACGGTTACTGCAAACGAACGGTGTAACCTAGAAGAACGAAATTGGGTGAGCCAAGTGGTTTTGGTGTACTGATCATTACCTGAAAGAATCATCAAGATTGGGTGAAAAAATGTGTGCTGAGATTTCAGGCAACTCATAGTTTTTTGGAAGCATAGCCACCCTTTTAAATAAAAGGGATTTTCGCCAGTCTCTGCTTAGGGCTACATCAACAGCAAACAAATTACTGAGATAGAACTTGAAACTGCTTTATTGTGTCAAGTTTCAAAGAGCTAGCACAAACCGTGTTTGATTTAGAGTTCCAAATACATGTATCCCTATAGGAGAAAACAGAGTGAAACCTGAAAATGAAAACGGTTACTGGAAACGAACGGTTTATCCTAGAAGAACGAAATTTTGTGAGCCAAGTCGTTTTTAGTGTACTGATCATTACCTGAAAGAATCATCAAGATTGGGTGAAAAAATGTTTGCTGATATTTCAGGCAACTCGTAGTTTTGTGGAAGCTTGGCAATCCCGTTCTATGAAAGTGATTTTCGCCAGTCTCTGCTTAGGGCTACATCAACAGCAAACAAACCATAGAGATACAACTTGAAACTGCTTTATTGTGTCAAGTTTCAAAGAGCTAGCACAAACCGTGTTTGATTTAGAGTTCCAAATACATGTATCCCTGTAGGAGAAAACAGAGTGAAACCTAAAAATGAAAACGGTTACTGCAAACGAAGGGTTTAACCTAGAAGAACGCAATTGGGTGAGCCAAGTGGTTTTGGTGTACTGATCATTACCTGAAAGAATCATCAAGGTTGGGTGAAAAAATGTTTACTGAGATTTCAGGCAACTCGTAGTGTTTTGGAAGCTTGGCAACCCCTTTAAATGAAAGTGATTTTCGCCAGTTTCTTCTTAAGGCTACATCAACAGCAAACAAACCATAGACATAGAACTTGAAACTGCTTTATTGTGTCAAGTTTCAAAGAGCTAGCACAAACCCTGTTTGATTTAGAGTTCCAATACATGCATTCATATAGGAGAAAACAGAGTGAAACCTAAAAATGAAAACGGTTACTGCAAACGAACGGTTTAACCTAGAAGAACGAAACGTGGTGAGCCTACTGGTTTTCGTGTACTGATCATTACCTGAGAATCATCAACATTGGGTGAAAAAATGTTGGCTGAGATTTCAGGCAAATCGTAGTTTTTTGAAAGCTTGGCAACCCCTTTCCATGAAAGTCATTTTCTCCAGTCTCTGCTTAGGGCTCCATCAACAGCAAACAAACCATAGAGAGAGAACTTGAAACTGCTTTATTGTGTCAAGTTTCAAAGAGCTAGCACAAACCGTGTTTGATTTAGAGTTCCAAATATATGTATTTCTATAGGAGAAAACAGAGTGAAACTTAAAATGAAAACGGTTACTGCAAACGTACGGTTTAACCTAGAAGAACTAAATTTGGTGAGCCAAGTGGTTTGGGGTACTGATCATTACCTGAAAGAATCATCAAGATTGGGTGAAAAAATGTTTGCTGAGATTTCAGGCAACTCGTAGTTTTTTGGAAGCTTGGCAATCCCTTTCCATGAAAGTGATGTTCGCCAGTCTCTGCTTAGGGCTACATCAACAGCAAACAAACCATAAAGACAGAACTTGAAACTGCTTTATTGTGTCAAGTTTCAAAGAGCTAGCACAAACCGTGTTTGATTTAGAGTTCCAAATACATGTATCCCTATAGGAGAAAACAGAGTGAAACCTAAAAATGAAAACGGTTACTGCAAACGAACGGTGTAACCTAGAAGAACGAAATTGGGTGAGCCAAGTGGTTTTGGTGTACTGATCATTACCTGAAAGAATCATCAAGATTGGGTGAAAAAATGTTTGCTGAGATTTCAGAAAACTCGTAGTTTTTTGGAAGCTTGGCAACCCCTTTCCATGAAAGTCATTTTCGCCAGTCTCTGCTTTGGGCTAAATCAACAGCAAACAAACCATAGAGATAGAACTTGAAACTGCTTTATTGTGTCAAGTTTCAAAGAGCTAGCACAAACCGTGTTTGATTTAGAGTTCCAAATACATGTATCCCTATAGGAGAAAACAGAGTGAAACCTAAAAATGAAAACGGTTACTGCAAACGAACGTTTTAACCTAGAAGAACGAAATTGGGTGAGCCAAGTGGTTTTGGTGTACTGATCATTATCTGAAAGAATCATCATGATTGGGTGAAAAAATGTTTGCTGAGATTTCAGGCAACTCGTAGTTTTTTGGAAGCGTGGCAACCCGTTTCCATGAAAGTGATTTTCGCCAGTCTCTGCTTAGGAGTACATCAACAGCAAACAAACCATAGAGATAGAACTTGAAACTGCTTTATTGCGTCAAGTTTCAAAGAGCTAGCACAAACCGTGTTTGATTTAGAGTTTCAAATACATGTATCCCTATAGGAGAAAACAGATTGAAACCTTAAAATGAAAACGGTTACTGCAAACGAACGGTTTAACCTAGAAGAATGAAATTGGGTGAGCCAAGTTCTTTTGGTGTACTCATCACTACCTGAAAGAATAATCAAGATTGGGTAAAAAAATGTGTGCTGAGATTTCAGGTAACTCATAGTTTTTTGGAAGCTTGGCAACCCCTTTCCATGAAAGTGATTTTCGCCAGTCTCTGCTTAGGGCTACATTAACAGCAAACAAACCATAGAGATAGAACTTGAATCTGCTTTATTGTGTCAAGTTTCAAAGAGCTAGCACAAACCGTGTGTGATTTAGAGTTCCAAATACATGTATCCCTATAGGAGAAATAGAGTGAAACCTAAAAATCAAAACGGTTACTGCAAACGAACGGTTTAATCTAGAAGAACCAAATTGGGTGAGCCAAGTGGTTTTGGTGTACTGTTCATTCTCTGAAAGAATCATCAAGATTGGGTGAAAAAATGTGTGCTGAGATTTCAGGCAACTCGTAGTTTTTTGGAAGCTTGGCAACCCCTTTCCATGAAAGTCATTTTCGGCAGTCTCTGCTTAGGGCTACATCAACAGTAAACAAACCATAGAGATAGAACTTGAAACTGCTTTATTGTGTCAAGTTTCAAAGAGCTAGCACAAACCGTGTTTGATTTAGAGTTCCAAATACATGTATCCCTATAGGAGAAAACAAAGTGAAACCTAAAAATGAAAACGGTTACTGCAAACAAACGGTTTAACATAGAAGAACGAAACTTGGTGAGCCTAGTGGTTTTGGTGTACTGATCATTACCTGCGAATCATCAAGATTGGGTGAAAAAATGTTTGCTGAGATTTCAGGCAACTCGTAGTTTTTTTGGAAGCTTGGCATCCCCTTTCCATGATAGTGATTTTCGCCAGTCTCTGCTTAGGGCTACATCAACAGCAAACAAACCATAGAGATAGAACTTGAAACTGCTTTATTGTGTGAAGTTTCAAAGAGCTAGCACAAACCGTGTTTGATTTAGAGTTCCAAATACATGTATCCCTATAGGAGAAAACAGAGTGAAACCTAAAAATGAAAACGGTTACTGCAAACGAACGGTATAACCTAGAAGAACAAAACTTGGTGAGTCTAGTGGATTTTCTGTACTGATCATTACCTGTGAATCATCAAGATTGGGTGAAAAAATGTTTGCTGAGATTTCAGAAAACTCGTAGTTTTTTGGAAGCTTGGCAAACCCTTTCCATGGAAGTAATTTTCGCCAGTCTCTGCTTAGGGCTACATCAACAGCAAACAAACGATAGAGATAGAACTTGAAACTGCTTTATTGTGTCAAGTTTCAAAGAGCTAGCACAAACCATGTTTGATTTGGAGTTCCAAATACATGTATCCCTATAGGAGAAAACACACTGAAACCTAAAATTGAAAACGGTTACTGCAAACGAACGGTTTAACCTAGAACAACGAAATTTGGTGAGCCAAGTGGTTTTGGTTAACTGATCATTATCTGAAAGAATCATCATGATTGGGTGAAAAAATGTTTGCTGAGATTTCAGCAAACACGTAGTTTTTTGGAAGCTTGCCAACCCCTTTAAATGAAAGTGATTTTCGCCAGTCTCTCCTTAGGGCTACAACAAAAGCAAACAAACCATAGAGATAGAACTTGAAACTGCTTTATTGTGTCAAGTTTCAAAGAGCTAGCACAAACCGTGTTTGATTTGGAGTTCCAAATACATGTATCCCTATAGGAGAAAACAGAGTGAAACCTAAAAATGAAAACGGTTACTGCAAACGAACGGTTTAACCTGGAAAAAGAAAATTTGGTGAGCCTAGTTGTTTTGGTGTACTGATCATTACCTGAAAGAATCATCAAGATTCGGTGAAAAAATGTTTGCTGAGATTTCAGGCAACTCGTAGTTTTTTGGAAGCTTGGCAACCCCTTTCCATAAAAGTGATTTTCGCCATTCTCTGCTTAGGGCTACATCAACAGCAAACAAACCATAGAGATACAACTTGAAACTGCTTTATTGTGTCAAGTTTCAAAGAGCTAGCACAAACCGTGTTTGATTTAGAGTTCCAAATACATGTATCCCTATAGGAGAAAACAGAGTGAAACCTAAAAATGAAAACGGTTACTGCAAACGAACGGTTTAATCTACAAGAACAAAATTGGGTGAGCCAAGTGGATTTGGTGTCCTGATCATTACCTGAAAAAATAATAAAGATTGGGTGAAAAAATGTGTGCTGAGATTTCAGGCAACTCGTAGTTTTTTGGAAGCTTTGCAACCCTTTCCATGAAAGTGATTTTCGCCAGTCTCTGCTTAGGGCTACATCAACAGCAAACAAACCATAGAGATAGAATTTGAAACTGCTTTATTGTGTCAAGTTTCAAAGAGCTAGCACAAACCGTGTTTGATTTAGAGTTCCAAATACATGTATCCCTATAGGAGTAAACAGAGTGAAACCTAAAAATGAAAACGGTTACTGCAAACGAACGGTTTAACCTAGAAGAACGAAACTTGGTGAGCCTAGTGGTTTTTGTGTACTGATCATTACCTGAAAGAATCATCAAGATTGGGTGAAAAAATGTTTGCTGAGATTTCAGAAAACTCGTAGTTTTTTGGAAGCTTGGCAACCCCTTTTTATGAAAGTGATTTTCGCCAGTCTCTGCTTAGGGGTACATCAACAGCAAACAAACCATTGAGATAGAACTTGAAACTGCTTTATTGTGTCAAGTTTCAACGAGCTAGCACAAACCGTGTTTGATTTAGAGTTTCAAATCCATGTATCCCTATAGGAGAAAACAGATAGAAACCTAAAAATGAAAACGGTTACTGCAAACGAACGGTTTAACCTAGAAGAACGAAATTTGGTAAGCCAAGTGGTTTTGGTGAACTCATCATTACCTGAAAGAATAATCAAGATTGGGTGAAAAAATGTTTACTGAGATTTCAGGCAACTCATAGTTTTTTGGAAGCTTGGCAACCCCTTTCCATGAAACTGATTTTTGCCAGTCTCTGCTTAGGGCTACATCAACAGCAAACAAACCATAGAGATAGAACTTGAATCTGCTTTATTGTGTCAAGTTCCAAAGAGCTAGCACAAACCGTGTGTGATTTAGAGTTACAAATACATGTATCCCTATAGGAGAAAACAGAGTGAAACCTAAAAATGAAAACGGTTACTGCAAAGGAACGGTTTAATCTAGAAGAACGAAATTGGGTGAGCCAAGTGGATTTGGTGTCCTGATCATTACCTGAAAAAATAATCAAGATTGGGTGAAAAAATGTGTGCTGAGATTTCAGGAAACTCGTAGTTTTTTGGAAGCTTGGCAACCCCTTTCCATGAAAGTCATTTTCGCCAGTCTCTGCTTAGGGCTACATCAACAGTAAACAAACCATAGAGATAGAACTTGAAACTGCTTTATTGTGTCAAGTTTCAAAGAGCTAGCACAAACCGTGTTTGATTTGGAGTTCCAAATACATGTATCCCTATAGGAGAAAACAGAGTGAAACCTAAAAATGAAATCGGTTACTGCAAACGAACGGTTTAACCTAGAAGAACGAAATTTGGTGAGACAAGTGGTTTTGGTGTACTCATCATTACCTGAAAGAATAATCAAGATTGGGTGAAAAACATGTTTGCTGAGATTTCAGGCAACTCATAGTTTTTTGGAAGCTTGGCAACCCCTTTCAATGAAACTGATTTTCGCCAGTCTCTGCTTAGGGCTACATCAACAGCAAACAAACTATAGAGATAGAACTTGAATCTGCTTTATTGTGTCAAGTTCCAAAGAGCTAGCACAAACCGTGTGTGATTTAGAGTTCCAAATACATGTATCCCTATAGGAGAAAACAGAGTGAAAACTAAAAATGTAAACGGTTACTGCGAACGAACGGTTTAATCTAGAAGAACGAAATTGGGTGAGCCAAGTGGTTTTGGTGTCCTGATCATTACCTGAAAGAATCATCAAGATTGGGTGAAAAAATGTGTGCTGAGATTTCAGCCAACTCGTAGTTTTTTGGAAGCTTGGCAACCCCTTTCCATAAAAGTCATTTTCGCCAGTCTCTGCTTAGGGCTACAACAACAGTAAACAAACCATAGAGATAGAACTTTAAAATGCTTTATTGTGTCAAGTTTCAAAGAGCTACCACAAACCGTGTTTGATTTAGAGTTCCAAATACATGTATCCCTATAGGAGAATACAGAGTGAAACCTAAAAATGAAAACGGTTACTGCAAACAAACGGTTTAACCTAGAAGAACGAAACTTGGTGAGCCTAGTGGTTTTGGTGTACTGATCATTGCCTGAGAATCATCAAGATTGGGTGAAAAAATGTTTGTTGAGATTTCAGGAAAATCGTAGTTTTTTGGAAGCTTGGCAACCCCTTTCCATGAAAGTCATTTTCGCCAGTCTCTGCTTAGGGTTACATCAACAGCAAACAAACCATTGAGATAGAACTTGAAACTGCTTTATTGTGTCAAGTTTCAAAGAGCTAGCACAAACTGTGTTTGATTTGGACTTCCAAAAACATGTATCCCTATAGGAGAAAACTGAGTAAAACCTAAAAATGAAAACGGTTACTGCAAACGAACGGATTAACCTAGAAGAACGAAATTGGGTGAGCCAAGTGGTTTTGGTGTACTGATCATTACCTGAAAGAGTCATCAAGATTGTTGCTGAGATTTCAGGCAACTCGTAGTTTTTTGGAAGCTTGGCAACCCCTTTAAATGAAAGTGATTTTTGCCAGTCTCTGCTTAGGGCTACAACAACAGCAAACAAACCATAGAGATAGAACTTGAAACTGCTTTATTGCGTCAAGTTTCAAAGAGCTAGCACAAACCGTGTTTGATTTAGAGTTTCAAATACATGTATCCCTATAGGAGAAAACAGATTGAAACCTTAAAATGAAAACGGTTACTGCAAACGAACGGTTTAACCTAGAAGAATGAAATTGGGTGAGCCAAGTTCTTTTGGTGTACTCATCACTACCTGAAAGAATAATCAAGATTGGGTAAAAAAATGTTTGCTGAGATTTCAGGTAACTCATAGTTTTTTGGAAGCTTGGCAACCCCTTTCCATGAAAGTGATTTTCGCCAGTCTCTGCTTAGGGCTACATTAACAGCAAACAAACCATAGAGATAGAACTTGAATCTGCTTTATTGTGTCAAGTTTCAAAGAGCTAGCACAAACCGTGTGTGATTTAGAGTTCCAAATACATGTATCCCTATAGGAGAAATAGAGTGAAACCTAAAAATCAAAACGGTTACTGCAAACGAACGGTTTAATCTAGAAGAACCAAATTGGGTGAGCCAAGTGGTTTTGGTGTACTGTTCATTCTCTGAAAGAATCATCAAGATTGGGTGAAAAAATGTGTGCTGAGGTTTCAGGCAACTCGTAGTTTTTTGGAAGCTTGGCAACCCCTTTCCATGAAAGTCATTTTCGGCAGTCTCTGCTTAGGGCTACATCAACAGTAAACAAACCATAGAGATAGAACTTGAAACTGCTTTATTGTGTCAAGTTTCAAAGAGCTAGCACAAACCGTGTTTGATTTAGAGTTCCAAATACATGTATCCCTATAGGAGAAAACAAAGTGAAACCTAAAAATGAAAACGGTTACTGCAAACAAACGGTTTAACATAGAAGAACGAAACTTGGTGAGCCTAGTGGTTTTGGTGTACTGATCATTACCTGCGAATCATCAAGATTGGGTGAAAAAATGTTTGCTGAGATTTCAGGCAACTCGTAGTTTTTTTGGAAGCTTGGCATCCCCTTTCCATGATAGTGATTTTCGCCAGTCTCTGCTTAGGGCTACATCAACAGCAAACAAACCATAGAGATAGAACTTGAAACTGCTTTATTGTGTGAAGTTTCAAAGAGCTAGCACAAACCGTGTTTGATTTAGAGTTCCAAATACATGTATCCCTATAGGAGAAAACAGAGTGAAACCTAAAAATGAAAACGGTTACTGCAAACGAACGGTATAACCTAGAAGAACAAAACTTGGTGAGTCTAGTGGATTTTCTGTACTGATCATTACCTGTGAATCATCAAGATTGGGTGAAAAAATGTTTGCTGAGATTTCAGAAAACTCGTAGTTTTTTGGAAGCTTGGCAACCCCTTTCCATGAAAGTAATTTTCGCCAGTCTCTGCTTAGGGCTACATCAACAGCAAACAAACCATAGAGATAGAACTTGAAACTGCTTTATTGTGTCAAGTTTCAAAGAGCTAGCACAAACCATGTTTGATTTGGAGTTCCAAATACATGTATCCCTATAGGAGAAAACACACTGAAACCTAAAATTGAAAACGGTTACTGCAAACGAACGGTTTAACCTAGAACAACGAAATTTGGTGAGCCAAGTGGTTTTGGTTAACTGATCATTATCTGAAAGAATCATCATGATTGGGTGAAAAAATGTTTGCTGAGATTTCAGCAAACACGTAGTTTTTTGGAAGCTTGCCAACCCCTTTAAATGAAAGTGATTTTCGCCAGTCTCTCCTTAGGGCTACAACAAAAGCAAACAAACCATAGAGATAGAACTTGAAACTGCTTTATTGTGTCAAGTTTCAAAGAGCTAGCACAAACCGTGTTTGATTGGGAGTTCCAAATACATGTATCCCTATAGGAGAAAACAGAGTGAAACCTAAAAATGAAAACGGTTACTGCAAACGAACGGTTTAACCTGGAAAAAGAAAATTTGGTGAGCCTAGTTGTTTTGGTGTACTGATCATTACCTGAAAGAATCATCAAGATTCGGTGAAAAAATGTTTGCTGAGATTTCAGGCAACTCGTAGTTTTTTGGAAGCTTGGCAACCCCTTTCCATAAAAGTGATTTTCGCCATTCTCTGCTTAGGGCTACATCAACAGCAAACAAACCATAGAGATACAACTTGAAACTGCTTTATTGTGTCAAGTTTCAAAGAGCTAGCACAAACCGTGTTTGATTTAGAGTTCCAAATACATGTATCCCTATAGGAGAAAACAGAGTGAAACCTAAAAATGAAAACGGTTACTGCAAACGAACGGTTTAATCTACAAGAACAAAATTGGGTGAGCCAAGTGGATTTGGTGTCCTGATCATTACCTGAAAAAATAATAAAGATTGGGTGAAAAAATGTGTGCTGAGATTTCAGGCAACTCGTAGTTTTTTGGAAGCTTTGCAACCCTTTCCATGAAAGTGATTTTCGCCAGTCTCTGCTTAGGGCTACATCAACAGGAAACAAACCATAGAGATAGAATTTGAAACTGCTTTATTGTGTCAAGTTTCAAAGAGCTAGCACAAACCGTGTTTGATTTAGAGTTCCAAATACATGTATCCCTATAGGAGTAAACAGAGTGAAACCTAAAAATGAAAACGGTTACTGCAAACGAACGGTTTAACCTAGAAGAACGAAACTTGGTGAGCCTAGTGGTTTTGGTGTACTGATCATTATCTGAAAGAATCATCAAGATTGGGTGAAAAAATGTTTGCTGAGATTTCAGGCAACT